>NW_009220003.1:364-21381 GCF_000690835.1 Fulmarus glacialis
GGGAGGAGCGGTCACCCGCCAGGCTGAGGGGGAAAATGAGGGCGCTCAGCAGCTGCTCTGCTTTTCCTTCAGAGGGCAGGGGGCCTCTTCCGTCTTGTTTCCCCTAAACCAAGCATTGAAGCCGCTATGCCTAAGAAGAGCCCTGCGACTTTAAAAAAAAAAAAAAAAAAGCCACACGCTAAACTGTTATACACAGTTGTCTCCTGCGAACATGGGTGTAAAAACAGCCCACGGCAGGTATTAATGATGTTGCTGGAAGGTCTTTGGATGCCCGAGAAGGAGGTGTGACACAGGATAATAATGGATGAGGGTGTGGATTGCCGTTCTGAAACCTGTTAGCAGGTAAACGTAAACGCCAGAATGGAGAGCAGCGGTCAAGACGTATGCCTGCTGTGGAGTTAAAGCAAAATACTCAGTGAAGAGTGCACAACAGCGCGTGTGTTCTAACTGCTGACTTTAGTGCTTTAAAAATTTAAATGGAAGCTGTCAATTATAAAACCATTTATTTTATTTTTCTGTGGTACTGCTTTTGAAAGATGAATGGGGTAGTTATTTTTTGTTGTGGTTTGATTTTTTTTTTTTTTTTTTTCAGTTGGAAGATAAGGAAGATTTTAATGAAAAATTCATTCATTTGCTTAAGTACGCTATGATAATCTACAGACGGGAACCAGCAGTGGAACAAGTGATCAATTTTGTCGCTAAATTTGTTACTTCATTTTCTCAAATGGAGAAAGATGATGGTAATGAGGAGGGAGAAGAAGATAATTTACTTCTGAATTACGTGTTTAACTTTCTGCTTGAGGTACAGTAATACTTACTATTAAATCTTTAACATAACAAATGGAAGTCTTACGCAGTGGGAAAAAACTTGCTGGCACTCGAGATAGTACCCACAAACTAGAACTTAAAAAAGTGAAAGCAAGGCAAAGCTAGTGCTTTACGAGTAACACAACCCCTCCCTCCCAAACCCCAAAAAACCACCACACCCCCCCCAATAACCCAAAAACTGGATTTCAAAAATTAGGTCCGTGAGAAAATATGAACTGTTTTCTTATTTGGCTGTCAGATGTGTCATTATAGGCTTTACTATAGGTGCATTTGTAAGTGAAATTGTGGAAGTGTTGTGGAAATAAATTTATACTGTTTCTTTGTTAAGTAAAAATATTGAAAGATCTTTCATATAAGTATGGTTGGGATATGTATTATTCCTTTCTGCTTATTGCAAGGGTTATATAGAAAGAAGATCAACAGTTCCAATAGCATGAAAACACAAGTAGAATTACATTTTCTTAAACTAGTGTTTTCACTTGGAAAAATTATTGATCAGGCCAAGATCGCTAAGTCATCATTGCTAATATCTTTTTTTGTTTGTTTGTTTTCTTCTTCTAATGTTTTATGGAGACAGAACGGTAAGTTAGCTAATGTACTGTAGTCTACATCGAGTGGTAAGCATGTTTCTTCCTTTGTGAAGGCATTGCTAATTATGTAAAGTGCCACGGATATAGGTGATGGGCCATAATTGTTTTCCAGTTCTGTGACTTTTTAATCTTCTTAAAAATAAACTTAAATAGGAAAAGCTTTTGAAATACAGAAATGCATATTTTGTGTATAGATTATTAACTACTTACATGTGCATATTAATAGCCTTATGTTGGAAATGAGAAAAGTGTGATTAAAAGAATATTTTCTTTTTTCCCTTCCCTAAGTCTCACAATGCGAACAGCCATGCAGTTAGGTTTCGAACATGTCAGCTTGTTAATAAGATTTTGGGAAATATGCCAGAGAATGCCCAGATTGATGATGACTTATTTGATAAAATTAATGAAGCTATGCTGATTAGACTTAAAGATAAATTTTCAAATGTGAGAATTCAAGCTGTCTTGGCCCTGTCGAGACTTCAAGATCCTAAGGATGAAAACTGTCCTGTTGTTAATAGTAAGTAGTATTGCATTTTTAATTTTGTTTAAGAACATCTGTTGATTTACATTACTTTAAAACATTAAGCATTGAGTAAACAAATCTTAGAGGGTATTCTTGTAAATATTCTTTGCCAGAGTAGATGCAAGAGTTGTGTATGTTCAATGGGAAAAGACAGAACTGCTTGAAAGAGGGATCCACTGGTGATTAAATGACAGCCAAATCATATTGGGCTCAGGCTATTCTATGAACTGAACGTAGCTGTAGGATGGTGAGAGTAGTGGTGTGTTGTGAATTGGAATGGAGATATGATACATGCTTTCTCAGTTCTTGCCCTCTAAGGACTCTTCTGTGCAATTGAATTGAATTTGTACAAAAACACTTAGAGGAGTAGAGATGATAATAGAAAAACTACTTTTGTCTCAAATTATGGCATGAGAGGCAAACTGGTTACTGACGTTGTTGATCTATGGTTTTTTTGGGCTTTTTTTTTTTTTAATCTCATCTTATTCATGGATCACTTCCTTTAAGAGATCAGCACCTCTGGAACCGAGGTTTCTTGATGCTGTTTTTGTGCCGTTTGTGTGTTTCTTTGTGTATGGTATGATTCTTGACTAAGTGTCTACTTCCATTGCCTCAAGGTAGATGGACTGTAGGTTTGTACCAGTACAGCTGTTGTTATGTAAATTGTGCCCTGATTAAACTTTACATACTGTGTTTTGTGAAGAGAGTAAGTTAGTTAGTTGGGGGTTTTTTTGTTGTTAAGGTACCTTCTTTGAAATTGAATTTTATAAGTGTTTGTTTATAAGTTGCTTATTTAGGAGCTCATAAATTTCATAGTCAATCATTGTCTCACAGAGCAAGAAGATGAATTCAAGTATTCTATGATTAAATTATTTTTGTTGTTGCTTTTAATTTTGAAGAATGGTCAAGAATATAACAAAAAGTATTTTGTGGGAGATTTGCTGTTTGAGTTTTGGTAGGCTTAATGGAGATTGCAGTTTTCTATTTACAGGAAAATTTGAGAGTCTACCTCAAAGGTAATGAGGATGTATAGTCAATGAATAGAGGTCTTAAGGAGCCAACATTTGGAAGCATTTTATTTTTTATTTTTATTTTTTTTGTCCAGTAAATGACCAAGTGGTTACTTATGGGTGGGATCTAGAGTAGCAATTTTCAGAGTTATTAACTGAAGATCCTACTTATGATTGCAAATATTATTTTCATAGTTGAATTTCTTTTGAGATCATAGCTCAGCATGTAATTGACACAAAATCTTGGGGTTGTGACCCTAAACTGTTCCCTAAATTTGTATGGGCTATGCAGGAGTGGAGGAAGGGTTTTAATAACAGCTGCTGGTTTTTTGTTTTGGGTTTTTTTTTTTGAGTATTTTCTGTTTTTCTGTAATGTTTCAAACTCCTATAAAAACATTATTATGACTATTTTACTTTCAGTTTACAACACATTGCTTGAGAATGATTCAAATTCAGAAGTGAGGCGTGCAGTGCTGTCGTGTATTGCTCCATCAGCAAGGACTTTGCCAAAAATTGTAGGCCGCACTATGGATGTAAAGGAAGCTGTCAGGAAGCAGGCATATGAGGTAAATTGGATCACTTAATATTAATTTCAAAGACTGACTTAGGAAAAAGGCTTTAAAACTTTTATTATATTTCACTGGTTAAAAACTAAGAAAGGTTAAATAATTTATTTTCGCTTGCCAGAATTTTGAGGGGGAGTGATTTCATACAAGTTTTCAAGTTAAAACCCCTGAACTTGACTGCAGAACTTGCTTTATAGAAATTACTTTTTTGATAGAACTTGGCTCTTTACGATCAGACAGTAAAAGTATAGATTATGTATACAATCTTTTGTTTTCTATCTATGCATTTTATGATGTTTGTGAAGCAATTTTTCTTCTCTGTTATTATATAACAGATAATTCAGTAAAGTTAGGATCACAGCAATACTAGTAAAAAACCTATATATTTTTGGTATTCCGGTTTTGCGAATTATCAACCATTACTTATGTTTACGTGTAGGGGTAGGGGCAAGAAGGTATGCTACCATGTGCAGGCATTTCTTGTGTAGACATCTTAGGCAAGATCTTCAAACAAAATGTTCAGTTTTTTCACACAGAACCATCTTCTGTTCTTTCTTAACTTACATTAAATTCTATTTTTTAACTGAATCTCTGTGTTAGTAGGCTTTAAGAAAAGTACATACTTTAGTCATTTCATTGCAGGTATTTGTAGCTCTTGGAGCTTTAAAGAGAGAATAGTTTTTCTATCCAGGTATTCCATTCAAGCGGAGCTGCCAAGCTTCTAAGCTATTTGTTAACTTTATTCTTACTTTATTTTATTTTACATTTTCTTCCATGCACAAGAAGCTGCTTGTTAATGTATTGGTACAATGCTGATGATATAGGTATTACAGGCTTTTATTGACTTACGGTTTCTGTGGGTGGATAAAACTGAGAGTTTAAACCCACAGGTAGTTAATGAATACAGTTGTTATCATTTGTAGAAATGTATTTTAATGTCTTAATTTTTTTAAAGGTTTTGGCAGAAAAAGTTCACATGAGAGCTCTGTCAATAGCACAGAGAGTAAAATTGTTGCAACAAGGACTTAATGACAGATCTGGTAAGAGATCATCTTTCTCAACATCTTAATACAAATGTTTGAGAGGATACTTTCTAACGTTTTGGAGACGATTTATGTGGAAGCTGTGATGGCAATAATAAGGAGCTCAAAGGGAGTCATGAGGTACCAGGAAATGTTTAAGCACAAGAAATTCTGCTTGCTGCTTTGGTTTTCCAGTCCCCTTATAGTGGACAAACCAGAAAAGGATTGCACTTTCAAAAAACTTGAAAGCCACTGAGCTCTAAAATAGGACCAAATGCTATTAAAATTAAAAAACAACAATGTAATTAAACACAGAAGTAGAAAAATGTAATTATTTAATACAGTGTATTTTGAAACATGTTTCATTACAGATATTTTTGTAACTAATAAATATATTAAAGAATTGAAATGTGAACATGAATATCGGTTTGATAATTGTTTGAAAATGTTTCCTATGTGCTTTCGGAGAGAAATCTTCTCAGCTGGTTAGTTTTTTTTGTTTAACTAGGTTGAATTTTTTTTTCAATGAATTTTTGATTGACCCTCATTCATTTTGTCATGAAGCAGCTTTATTCTTTTTGATGTCTTCTGTACTGTATCATTTTTATAAAAAGAGCCATTCAGAATGTATCCATAATTGTGTGTGGTGTTGTTGCCAAAAGATCAAAAGATCACATGTGTCTGAGTTAGACAATTTTGGCTGGCCTACATAGAACACGTCTTTTTTTCCTGCAACAATAGCAATTATATACATGAATTTCACAATAAAAGCTGCCACTTTTTCTAAGTGCTACTGTGTTATCCACATACGTTGTGTGGAAAAATCTGTACTAAGCCCTGTTGAATTTTACTCTGAGAATTTTCCTTGCTTAGTAATGTGCTGCTTGTGAACTGTGAAAAATATGACCTATGTGGATATTCACTTAGAGAACAAGACAGAAGTACTGTGTTTGTTGGTAACTGGAGCTCTTAAAGGTGTGTCGTGTATGCATGTGGTTTTTTGATCTAGCTCTCTTTTTGGCTAGTTGGGGATCATGTTAGTATGTTCTCGACAGAAAAGGAAGAGAGGATCAGCTGAGTGCTTTCTTATGCTGTATAGAACTACACTTAAAAAGAAGTCCTCCTGCTGTATAATAGGTTTTAATTAGCATTTTTCCCCACCTACCTATTGTTCTATAGTAGTCTAATGAAGTTTGTCAGGCTTTGGTTTTGAAGTCCAGCACTGAAAAACCGATGTTCTGAATTACTATTTCTTATCAGTATACTAGTTTGCTGTTTGACCTGACAGCTGCTTCTTGTCTGCTGGCTGCCACCGCCCCCCCTCTCCCCCCCCAATAATACTTGCTCTTGACAGATAATTCTTTTGTCTTAGGGTGAATGTGTTTCTGTTTTAGTAATCTTTTAAAACTGGGGGGAAGCTACCTTCACTATTTTTTCCTGTGATCCTTCATTTATCAGGAACAAGGATTTGTTGTAATCCCTTACTGAGAAGGTACAGCCTTTCTACACGGCCTATATTTCAGTGACATTGAGGTGTTCAACTTAAAGTACTGCCTTCTTTTATGATCCAGAGCAGATACTTTCTCTGTTTTTCTTGACACCTAGAATCATAAGGGAAAATATTTGCCAGGGTATGTAGCCTCACTGATATCATTGACATTGTATGCTCTTCGCTGGGCAAAAGAGGTTTATGTTCCAAATTGCCTGCGTTTATATGTACATTCACTAGCATTCCCTCATTTTGATCTGTTTTGCAAATTCTATAACCTTGAATATGTATATCTTTATCGAATTTGCTTATCTGAGTAACTCCCAAGCTAACAAGAGGGGAACCTGCTCGTTCAAGGTTGCTAAGTGGTAAATTTGGAAGTTTTTTCATATTGGTTTCAGAATAAGGGTTTATAATTATACAAGACCTAGAAGACATAATCTGGATTCTGCTTAGTTCTACTGTTCAGGGTGCATTCAGCTGTCAGTTCTCCACACTCATTCTCTTTCATTCTACTACATTCTACTAGTTTATGCTTTTCACCTTCTTGGAGAAGTTTCTCATTCTTAAGACCTTAATTTAGTTCTTTCAAGGCCTTTTTACAGCTCTTTTTGAACTCTTGACTATATTTAAATGCAGTCTTTATTATCAGAAGTTACATATAAGAGGAAAGATAAATGCTGTCAGTGTGTGTGGACTCTATTGTTTCCATTATATTGGATATTGTTTTCTAAGAGGTCTTAAGAGCATACTTGTATTCCTCCCTAGTTACTATGTTTTTACTTCCACCAGATTATTAGCCTTTCTGCATCCCTGCATAAATCTGTGTGTATGTGTTAATGATGTACATATTCTAGATCTTCCCATAAATACTTTTTTCCTTGATTAAATAGCGCTCTACTGATCCAGAAACTATTTGTTCATTGTGGCAATGAGGAGGAGAGACTTAAAGTATCTTTATTTAAATTTCATAATCCAGTTGAATAATTGAATTAACACAAGAATTCTGTGTGGCAGTTCAGACTAAAAGTCTGTATGGTAGTATCCTGCCTCCAAAAGTGGCCAATTCTTGAATGCCTGAAACAGAGCAAGTACATAACAATGCTTCCTCAGAATATTTACTTGCTCTACAAGAATTCATGGTTTGTAGATATTCTGGGTTGAGGTGCTGTCTTTACATGTAACAGTTTTTGGGTAGAGGGTTTTTTTTTTATTCCCTCTGGGGACAAAAATATGTTGCCTCAAAAAAGTAGTAGTAATCCATAGGTAGTTCTTGTTTAACTGTTGGGCTTTTTTCTTTTTTTAAGGTAAGGTTAAGTTCAACTACATAATAACTTCTTTCCAAACAGCCTTCTATAGAAAAATGATTTGTGAAAGTATGTTGAAAACTTGGTATTTTTTGACCTTTAGCATTTTAAACCATTTAAATTCCTGTATTATTAGATGCTGTTAAGGAGGTAATGAAGAAGAAGCTGCTTCAAGCCTGGTTACGATTGACTGAAGGGGATGTTTTAGAATTGCTCCATCGACTGGATGTGGAAAACTGCCCAGAAGTGGCCATCCCAGTACTAAATGCTATGTTTTCTTTATCTCCACTTCACGACTTTGTTCAGAACTGTAAAAACCTTGACAACAGGTATGCAGATCAGTTTTCATTTCCAAAAGACGAATGTTTTGTATAAGAATACTAAATTTAAGGTTATATCTAAATGGGGAGCAGAATAACTATTACCTGTGATAAAAGACTGATATTGTGCTGTCAACCATGATGTCTCCCTGGTGTTTGTGTACTTAAGTGTTTTGGATATGCTTTTTTCTTCTTTAAAAGATCTATGTTCACCAGCTGAAAATGATTGTGCCAGATAAGCAAGAAGAAAAAATGAAAAATGTCTTTGACTTCTTGTTTCCTGAACACCCCAAAAATCACAGTCTTAGAATTTAAGAGGAGGCAGTAAATTAATCAACTAAACAAGCTTTTCTATGCGTAACAACTTAGTCTAATTTGTTTTATTTCCTGTACTGTCTGTACAGCTTACAATAAAAGCAATGCTCTAGTTTATACCCAGAACTGTAATTTCCTCTATTCTTTTAACCTGTGGTACTGAAAAGCTCCTTTTCTCCCATTCCTCCCTACCTCTCAGTAATGCTTCTGGTCTTTCTCACACATTTCCTAGTCCTCCTTGGCTTCCCTCTATCTTTTTTGCCAAGCTAGAGGCAGCACAATTTGGGACTGGTTCAGTTATCCATGAACTGTTTGGAGAATCAATCAGAATGGAATTATTTGGCTTGTGTTTCAGCCTTCTTTTGGAGGTATTTTACTTGTATTAACAGAGCTTGACAGAAGTTGGTATCTTAGAGGCTGCTTTTCCTGTGTTAATGTTTGGTAGAATTTGACTAAGTGAGTTCCTAAGCCATGAAGAAGATGGCGTGATGAATATTAAGATCCATAAAGCAAAAAGAAAGGGGGGGAAGAAAACAAGAAATTAGAAGTCATAGGAAATTGCTAAGGGAGACAAAAAGGTGTGAGAAGAAACAGCTCGAGTTAATTGAAGCAACCAGAGTGGAATGATTATTAACAGTGGTAGGAGTCTAATCTCAGATGATAACCTTAAATGACAAATTGTCACTGATCAAGAAGTAATGACAAAATCTTATTCTGTGTTTTGGGGGAAAATGCATAATGTCATCATATGAAGTGTCTTGCATTCTAGTAGTAGCTTATGACAGATGTTTTGAAATCAGTAGATGCTACATGCATTACACTCTAAAGCTATAGATGTGGGCGTGTCTGGCTTTAAAAAGCATCAATAATGGTGAAATAACTTTCTTACAGTCTCTGGAAATGTGCCAATATCTTAAGAGGTTCAAAGGAAAAATTTATATAGTTATGGACTTGTCAGTCTGACTTTGGTCCTGCATGTTCTGAAAGACTGTTCTAACTGAGAATTTTTAAAGTAGTAGATCTGTTACACTAATGACATTTTGAGAAGTGAGTGAAATTATTCAGCTTGTAATGAGGTTATTTGATTTATGGAAAATATTAGCCTTGTTCTTGTATGATGTTTCTGACTACAGCTTGAGTGATGCAGTATCCATATGATAAATGCTTAGATTTTTTAAGTCTATGACTTCTGTTTGTTTAATCGACTTTTAAATAAAGACTTGTCAGGTTAATAGGAAGCGATCGAATGATCAGTTTTCATCTACATGTTGCTGGGGGTTTTTTGTTTTCTTTCTTTTTTTGTGTGTGTGAGAGACCTAAAAGAATAAAATTTATTGATAGCTTGCAAGTAAAATGGGATTCAAGGGAGTGAAAAGTACCACTGACAGTGATACTCTGTCTTTTCTGTTTTGAGGTAGAATTAATGCACAACTTAATGTTCTGATTCTGAAAACAAAGATTATATACCATGCTCAGCATAGAAAAGACTATGATTATAAAAAGAAGTGGGAGTCCTATGACTGGTAAATGGAGGATGAGCTTACAGAGATGCTGAGAAGCAGTTCTATTACTTTTTGCATTCGACATACTGTGATTGCTACTCAAATATTGTGTGAAGGTCTTATATTAAGAATGGAAGAAGCAATTCATAAACAGAAGCTGAAAAATAATTTAATGCAGTTGTTGCATTTCTGCAGATTAATGGAGTTCAGTTTTCCAGACTTGTACAATGATAACAATGTTTCATAGAGTTAAAGTACTTGCGTGGTTGCTGTAGGAGGTCTGAAGGGCTGAGCAGAATCTTTCTGCAAACTGATAGGAACAGCCTTGATTTAAAATACTGAAAAGTGAAATGTAGTTAGAGGCTCAGGGAGCTCTGTGCCCTCACTTAAGAAAGAGGAAGTTATTTTTGTCAGTCTTCGAGTATTTCTGTGGAGAATACCTTTGACAGGATTTTATTTTCATCTTAGGAAATAATCTATTTCTGTGCATTTGTTGTCTTTGACCCTATTTTATTGATCTCTCTGTATTTATTTATTTTTGTTTAGAAAACTGATTCCACTGGAAGACTTAACAGCTGAGAATGTGTTATATTGGAGATGTCTTTGTGAATATCTAAAATCAAAAGGTGAAGAAGGTGAAGATTTACTAGAACAGATGTTGCCAGAACCAGCTATATATGCAGATTATTTATTAAGGTACATTGCATTTAAAAATAAATCTCTTACCACTAAAATAGATTTTTTTTTTTTTTTTTTTTCTTCTTTTAAATAGAGAATATTTCTTTTATTCAGCTATTCAGGTTTCCTACAAAGCCGATGTTGTGCTTGAAGAGTGATTTTTTTTAAAAAAAAATTTTTAAACTTTTTTTTAGATTTTTGAGAGGATTTACTACTTTTAAACAAAAACTGTAAAAAGCGAATTTATAACTTGAAAACAATTTTTGGAATGTCCTTTCTGATGAATTATAAGCAAGATGGACTGCTAGATCAATAGCATATAATTCTGCCATTTAAAGTTTTAGAATAATTGTTCTGTAATATGCAACTATCCTTTGTCCATCAGTTATTATGTAGGTTGCTGTGTGTTAGCAATGAGCTTGCAGAAACCGATACTTTTTTCATTGTTGTAATTTGTGAAAATAAAGTAAAATTTGGCTGCTGTCCTCAAGAGAAGTGTTTTTGAAACTGAAAGTTCATTCCCTTCTCTTTCCCCTGCTTAGGCAGGCATGCTTCCCAAAAACTTATGTTTGAAGGCAATGACAGAGCTGGAAATGAGTCAATTACAGAACATTTAATCAGGGAAAAAAATGAATGTTTTGCTAAGTCAGTCTTTTTACCAAAGTGAAGAAAGGTAAATTTTTTTTTTTGTCTGAGTGGGATACTTTAGTCTTAACATAAAATTTGAACAGAATTTATGTTTGTGAGCATGGAGAATGCTGAGAAATTTTAACTGAGGTATTGCACTTGCAAAATGTAGAGTGAAGCTTCCTGAAATGCTGAAAAATGCATTGTTTTGATAGATGTTTCCAATTAAAAATATGTGTATTCTTTTGCCACTTCAGTGGGTGTAGTATACTAGTAGTACTTAGAGAAATCATTGCTACTTTTCAATGTGGAATGTGCTAACATGTTTCATAAACTTTTAATAAATGAAGCATCTGTGCTTCCTTAATTTTGAAATGTGGATCCAGTCTGATGGGTGTAAATTTATTCATTCGTAATTAATTTAAGAGTCCATAAAACATTTGTTCTCCAAAAAAAGGTTTTCTTGTTTCCATCCAATCTTACTCAAAGATCTTCCCCTTCAGGAAGAGGCTGAGTAAGATTAATTAGGTTTGCTGGTACTTGTTTGTAGTGTCAACTGTTAAACTATTATTCATTGGTGAGCTGTGCCACCAGCTGTTTCAGGTAAGATTTGCAATTGTACAATCCAAGTCTTTATTTGCACTCTGAGAGTATCAGTTAGGAGGAACAAGAAACTGCAAGTCATCAATGCTTAAGAAAAAATTCAGGATTGTAAGCTTCATTTAGATATTTCACTATTATCTGGTGCAGGTAACATTATTATTAAATGATCAGAAACAGCGGCCTACATTGTTGTAATTTCAGATGTTCTTAAATAGTAGCTACATGCAAAGTTTTTGCCCTAACTTTGAAGAAATTTTTTAAATTTGCTAAATTTAATGAGCTGTTGATGAAAAGTATCTGCAAAGCTGTGGTAAAAATAAGCATCTTTTTCACAGCTCATATCAGTATTTGAATTTTATATATTACATTACATTCAGTATTGAATTTTGTGCACGATATGTTTCATTCCAGATTTTCTGAACATGTATGCTCTCATTGATGGATAAAATTTTGATAAAAGAACAATGACTCTGGAGAAACTAAGAAATGGAACAAACTGATTACAGTTTCCATGCTATGGGCCTGAGTGTGTCTGACAACAGATTGTTATTCTTCCGTGATGGCATACTTGATCAGATAAAGAATTTAAAATTCACTGCACACTTTAATGATTTTCTTGTATTTTGTCTTGTAGGCAGTATAACACTGCTGAGTATGTAGAAGAATACATAGTACCTAGATATGCAGAAAAATACTAGTTGGATACATGAAAAATGTATACACTTATTCCTAAGATGCTGCCTTTATGCAGGGGTACAGAACTGAAGTCACATGTAGAAGCACAACTTGTCATTTTCTGTTTCTTACTGTTTTGCATTCTCAAACAAGGGATTTTTGTAATGAAGTGCATTATTTTTAAACTGTACATTATTTGGTATAACTAACTTTCTGGAAGTATTAATCTATGAAAAGGAGAACACAAACATTGATTTTTAAGGTTCATAACTAAGGTAACCACTTGTTTATACAGGACAGGAAAGTGGTGGGGTTTTGGGTTTGGTTTTTTGGGGTGGGGCTGTTTGGTTTTTTTTGGTTTTGTGGTTTGTGTGGTGGTGTGAGGCTTTTTGGTGGTGTTTTGTGGTGTTTTTTTTGTTGTTGTTTTTGGTTTTTACTTTCTAACAGTGATTCTGAATGTATTTATATCTGTTCTATTTGGATTAAGTTACCTTCAAAATATGCCAGTTCTTAGTGAAGAACAAAGAGAAGACTTCACTTGTTTTGAAAACCTGATGACAAAAGAATTTATAGGCCAGCAGCTGATTCTTATCATAGGCTGCATGGATACCATGGAAGAGGGAGGAAGGTAAACTTAAATATAAAATCTGTGTTATTAAGCTTATGGCATTCATGCCTGTGGACAGTCATAGAGTCTTTGTTGGGAGAATAACCTGATCAAACAGACAAAATACAGTTCTAATGCTAGCTGGAAAAAAAGGCACGGTCTCTCTAATGGAATTGTTCCCAAAAGGGTGCCAAATGTTGTCTGCTTACTTTTATGGAAAAATGAGTTTTAATGTAGATACGACATTGTTTGGGGAGAACAAATTCAGTTGTTTTCATAACTTATTCTTGAGATTATGAAGTTACAAGACTGTTCATTTGGAACATAGTATCTAAAAAATAAAAGGAGATGAGTAGATTAGTTCTCAGCAGATGCCTTGTAGTAAGTAGCCTGTGTGTTTCTTATGTTTTTAAGCCCAGTCTGCTAAGGCCTAAAAGGTTACAGATGTTTTAGATGCCAAGCTGAATTGGACTGTGTTAACTGAGTCATTCCTATAATTTGGAAGTTCATACCATCACAGGCATTTTATGAAAAATTGCAGTTATGATAGTACAAACACAGCAATAATTTCAGACTCTCAGTGGAATGCATTATATGTATGCCAGACTGGCAGGATAGTTTAACTTGTAATTTTTTTTAGTTTCCAGCCAGATAATTTCTATGAAAGCATTCTACAATATCGATACTCTGACTCTTTTCTACTGGTATGACCTTGGACAGTAGTAACACCTGATTAAAAAATTCAGCATTTTCTAATCAAGAGAAATCAGGTAAAATCAGGAAAAGACTAACATTGCTAAGCAAGAAAATATATTCAGCAGTTAATATAGCTATAGGGAAGATTCTTTTATAATGTATTATAAAGTCTTCATCACACTAACTCAAAGTGGGTAAAATATTAACTCTTATGTCTTCCATTTTCTTGAGTAAGCAAACAGATTGTTTGGTTTTTTCTCTTTAATGCAGAAAGCATCTGTTAATTACTTTACAAAAGATTCTCATTCTACCTGCAACTTCAACAGCCCTTATATCTCTACTTGCGGAAAGATTACTCAGTATCATTAAGGATGATGACAGAAGAATTCAAATTGTAGGTAATTCTAAAGGTTCACTGTTTTCTAGGCTCTGCCTTCCCCGTATATCAAACAGCCTTTACGAAGCATTGTAACAGAAATATCAGGAGTTAAAATCTTTTTAGTTTGGAAAAGCATTTATGTTGTGTTATGTCCCCCCCGCCTTTTTTTTTTTTTTTTTTTTTAGCATAGCTGCATTTTGTGGTTGTCTAAAGATCTTTATGTTTAGAGATTTGGCTGGTGTTGTAAATATAATCCTCAAATTGGGAAAGTATTACACTTTGACAGCCTGTTTCAGAATCCTTTGTCATATTAGATCTAAACTAGTTTTGACTAGACCATTCAAAGTGAGGATAATGTATATTTTCAGGTTTCAGATTTCTCTTCCCTCCTTTTAGCTGAGATAGGTGCTAAAAACCCTTATAAGAAAAGTATTTTATATAGTAGAGTCTTTATATATAACATAATTATTTAAACTCGACTCCTGAAAAATGGACCCTTGGTTTTGCTGAAATATTTTAAATGAACCCTGGACTTAAGGACAGAGATCACTTTTGGAAAACCTTAATCCAGTGGGTAAAGCTAGGATATAGGTTTGTTACATGATTACGACGGAAGAACTATGGTAATCTTAGCATTATAGTACGATAGTAATAGTAAATGTGAGCATTTCTATTCTTCTAGTGAAATACACTGATTCAATACATTCTGTTGATTTGGTACAGCTTGAGAGGAAGTTAAACTGATACAAGATAAATCAAATTAAGGCTATCCTGTCTCATTCAGGAGAGTTTAGTTTTCCTCGTGTTTCATCTCATTTTTTATTAACGTAATGGGTCTGACTTTAAAGAAAACCCCTAACCAACTGAAAAACTCTCAGCCTTGTTCTGCTTCTAGTTCTATGCATGTGTTTGGCTTGAAATTAAATTACTTACATGGCTTCTTATACTACATATGGTGGTTTATAGACCTTTAAATGTTAGTGTTCTTAGTTGTATTTTGATTGAAGTAGTAACAGATGAAAAACCTTACTCTCATTACCACTAATTCTTTTTAAAGCATGTGTTCAGATCTAGAGGAGATGGTGCCTATGAACTGTTGGTATAGAAACTGCTTAACTTATTCATGGATATATGGTCTTCTATTTTCTTTCTTACCTAGCTAAATGGTAGAAAACACTAGACTTTCATGGTTAGACTATGTGTTGTCGAATTGAGGATTTATTTGCAGTGAATTAGCTGTTAAGGGAAACTGCACAGATCAATACTTTTTCAGAAGGATGGTATTTTAAATTTGGAAAAGTTAAATGCTTAGTTTCTGACATCTAAGCTGAAATTAATGACACTAATATACTGTTTGTAACAATAGATTGCAGAAATTATATCAGAAGTTCGTGAGCCAATTGTTACAGTCGATCAGCCTGTTGAAGTTGCTGAAATAAGAAAGCGGGAGCTTAAGGTAAGCAGATTTTAGTTAACAAGAAAAATATTTTTTTAAGCATATCCATCTAGTAAGAGTTTTATATAGTAGCGTAGTATTGGCTAGTGTCAATAGTGTATTGTTGGCTAATACCACGAAGGTTATGGTATTATATTAAACTTCTTTTTACTTTGTATTTCAGTTGGCTGAAATAAAAGTGAAACTTTTTGAAGCAAAAGAAGCTTTGGAAGAATGCATTACTCTACAGGATTTTAATAGAGCATCAGTATTAAAAGAGAAAATAACTGAGTTGGAACACAGAAAAAATGATCTGATAAAAGAAGCAGAGCAACCTGAAATTAAAGAAATGCGTGTGGAGAAGGTCTGTTCCCAAGTGCTGGTTATGTTTTGACGTTTATTCATAGTTTTAAAAGAAAGTGTAGTTTGGCCTTGTATCATCTAAATTTTTAGAATTGAAAATGAACATCTATGGTGTTAGTATTCTCCTTCTGCATGTATAGAAGCTGATGGTATGCTCTAGCAAAAAATTAATTGCAGTTGAAGTGCTCTTTTGTCCTTGAGTAACTAAAGAATTCTAAAAGGGTCTTGGTTTTAGTGCTTTTACTCTTAACTAACTGAAAGCATGAACTTGAATCTCTTTTTGTCATAGTTTATAGACAGATTTTGATTAATACTATTGCACAACAAATGTGTAGTGGACAGGAAATGTTTATTTGGATAGGGAAAATTATGATTAATGTCCCCATTGTATTAATAACATTCTTCTCTTTTCCCTGACCCACTGGAAGAATGATCCTGAAACACTGTTGAAGTGTCTGATGATGTGTTATGAACTTCTGAAGATCATGTCCCTTTCTAAAGGAATTGGTCCAACCGTTAATGAAATCATTGAATCTCTGGTATGTAGGAATAAATACTGATTACATTACAATAAAAATGGATACATCATAGCTGGCCCGTAGGTGCTGGCAGGATGGTTTGTGATTATTTCACAATCACTTTGCTGTTTCTGTAGTGCTGTGTCTCGTGCTTTTAAGCCTTCCCAGAACCTAGTGTCTTGGAGGTGCAATCCAGATACGCTGTTCTCAGCTCCAATGCCAGAACTGGTTGTGGCAGAGAGATACTAAAATAAAACAGGAATATGGTAAATATTTGACTAATGTATGACAGTGTTGGACAATGCTGAGTTATACTGTGCGAAGTGTGGTGCTTAGGCATCTGCTTACTGCCCTTGCTGATACTTTAATTACTTGGATTTTCTATCAGCCAAAGTTATGAGATCTCTAATAGAGAACTTTAAGGTTTTTGGTGGTGGTGTGTTTTGTTTGGTTTGGTGGGTTTTTTTGCTAGTCAAAAGCTTTTCATCTAGGAAAGACTGGAACTCATAAAGACCTTTCTTTCATCCCTTCCATGTACAAGGAAAGATGTTTGGGGGGATTCCCCTCCACCCCCCCTTGTTTTCTTAGCACCTTTGAAGAGAAAAATATTTCTGTATTGAAAAATAAGGCAGTGGCATTATAGGCCTCTTATAGTCGACAAGATATATTTCCTAGTTTTCATTGTGAAGAGTATGGATTTCAAGATCAATGTTTCTAAATATTACAGACTTTAACTGTTACTGAGTGTGCAAACAAAATGGAAAAAAAGTAATATGCCATTGTATGAATGGTGTACCCACATCTGAATACTCTGTGCAATTCTTATCCCATCTATCTAGAAAGTTTATATTTGAATTGGAAGTGGTCAAGAGAGGGGCAGCAAGGAAAAGTATGGAATGGCTTCTGTATGAAGAATGACTGAATAGGTTACCTCTTCATAGCCTGGAGAAGAGAGGACTTAGGGGTAGGGTCTGAAAGAGGGCAGAAGTCATAAGACATGAGTGTTATGGAGAAAGTGAGTAAGGATTGATTACTCACCCCGTAAAGCTAGCAACTAGCAAGCTCAAAACAAATGAAATGAGTTGATTCTTCACATAATATGTAATCTGTGGAATTCCTTGTCGCAGGATGTGTGCATGGTGAACGCTTGCATAAATTTCAAGGAAGACTGAGCAAGTTCAAGACAAATAAATATTACAGAATGATTAAGTAGATAGGACCAGTCTCCCAGCTCTGGTGTCTCTCAGCTGCAAATTGTTGGGACCTTGACAAGAATTCTTGGGAAGTATCTACTTAGTCTGTTTATGTAATACTTTATAGGAATTTGATTTTGATCTTTTGATAATGAGATAATGGGCTAGATGACTTGACTCAGTATGGGCATTCTTAGAACTCAAACTGCAAAGAAAATTGCAACACCAATTTAGATTAGTTTAAATGTAGTGGAACCACACCTGATTTATTTTGGATGTATAGAAGTATTCTTAGAAATCCTAATTAGTGTTGATGTGTCCCCCAGAAACCTTTTCTTTTTCATTAGGTCTGTCTTTAATTTTCACATTGTTGTTTATTCCACTTCTCTTCCTCCAAGATCCTGCTTTTGTATCTTTGTTCCTCCTGGATTTTCACATATTACATGATTTGGGATATCTTATTTGTTGTTGTTTAAACTTGAACTCTTTAGTAAATACAAAAATATAAAATGATCCGATTGTAGCATTCACTGTAGTCTGGCTTTTCTTTTGTGTGGATTTTTACCATTGTCTTCTCAAAACTATTCCAAGTACATGGAAGTGGCATCTGTATTTTGCAACCTGGAACTGGGTATTGTTTCTCTGCAAGAATGCTAACGTCTTTGATGAAGAAATGTGTAGGTTTGTTGTCGTGTTTGGTTGTGGTTTTTGTTTTTTTTTTTTTAATTTCACTATGAGTGGTCAACTCAATTTTGTTTGAAAACAAATATTTATTAAAAACAAACACAAAGCAAAACACTCATGTGATTTTTGCCATTATTTTATTGCTGATTTCAAACAGCATACTCAATCTGCTTCTGTTTATATCTAGATAAACAAAGTATATGGTAGCTACCACTTTCCAATCCTGTATCAAAACTAAATTAGTTTTAGTTTCAGGGTAAGCACACTTTAGTAGTCAGTTTTTTATTTTCAATTTATGTGTTTCAACTATAAAGTCTAATATTACTGTTTCCAGATACTTCCTGGCATAACTAATGTCCATCCAGCTGTGAGAAATATGGCAGTTCTGTGTTTGGGTTGCTGTGCCCTTCAGAACAAAGAATTTGCCCGACAACAGCTTGCATTGCTGTTACAGGTAAAATGTCTGATGGGAAATGGAACGACAGTCCGTGTGATTAAGTAAATAAAACTAGTCTTGTATCTATAACAAGCTATTCTACGTAGTTATGTTATTTGAGCACCAGTGATTCCTGATTTCCTAATGATCTGGATCTGGAGAGAGTGGTTTCATGTAGACTTTTCTGATATCTAATAATATTCAAGCTTATATTGTATCTTGGTAGGAGCATGCCTTTCCTTTGTAAAGTCACCTGTTGTCTTGAAAGTTTGTGGGAATTCTTTATCTGTAAGATCTCACTTTCTCTTCCAAATCTGGATGAAATCGGTCTTGTATTCATGTTATTAATGTAGAAAAGAGAAGCTGTAGGATTCTGTAAGCCTTCGTTCCTTGGGAAATCAAACTAAAAATGTCACTGTTTTGCATTTCTGTTACATACTTACCTGTGATCTTGGGTGTCCAATTTAATTTCTGAATTACTAATTTTGTATGGGTTAAGTAAGATTTGTTAATTAGAGGATAAAGCAATATTCAAACCAACAAATGATAGCATGGCCAAACACCTATGAATATGGAACATGTTGGTTGCCATAATACCCACATCTCCCACCTTTTTGGTAAAAGTTCTGATGCTGAGCTAATTATATAAAAGATGACACTATTGTTAACTTCTCAGACCCTGGCTTTGAGAGAAGTGTGGGTGGCCATCGTGCTTTATTAAGAGTGTATCCATGTACACACTCAAGAGAACTGACAGCAGGCGTTGAGATGATATGCTCAGCTCAGAAAAGATGATAGAGCTGTCAGTCACCATAGCAGGAGAACTTTGGGTTCCTAAAAAGTTAGCAAATCCTACTGTTTTTAACCTGCCTTTGAGTACGTCTCATTAAAAATCAGTTTATTCAGAGAGGATTTCAGTTGTTTTAGCAGCCTTAGAGTTTAGACTTAAGTAGTTAATTTCTGTAGGTACTAAAACCCATATTTTTTGTGTAGGCTGCCATCAAAAGCAGGGTGTTGGGCTAAACACATCTAGGATCTCTAGGCTAACCTAGTATGCGTGGTTTTATTTGAATGTTAATTTGAACTGTAATACATATATTAACCTATGCAACTTTGACTTTTATTACTATCTTGCTCCCTGCTGTCTTTTTACATACCGTTATTTTAATTAAGCTATACAGTATTTCAGAGCAGGGATTGTCTTGGTTTTTTTCTGTAGTGCCTAGCACTATGGAGCTACTATAGGCAAATAGACTTTCTGTTTGTCCAATGTCTGTTTAGAAGTTGAACAATAAAATTACATTGCATGCTCACTCCGTGAGTGAAATTAAATTGATTTTATGTAATGGAAATTGCATAGATGACTTGATAAATTCTTTCCCAGACTGTATTATAAATTCAGGTTCAAACTCATATCACACCTTCCTAAAGTCTGAAACTTGTCCCAAGTTCCCAAATTAAACAATTTATTAAAGCAAAAAATTTTACTGTGCTTAATGTTAACATTGATGGTCTACTGGAAGATGATGTATGTATTTTCCTTATTAAACCTAGGTTTTACAAATAGATAACATAAAGGTAAAGCTTAGTGCTTTAAAGGCAATCTTTGATCAACTAATGCTCTTTGGGATAGAGCCATTTAAAGCCAGAAGAGGCAATGACTCTCAAAGTGAAGATGCAGACATTAGAACTGAAAATTGTGAGGAAGAAAGTGAAACAATAGAGGAAGAGGAGACTGCTACAATTCACAGCCTCCTGCAGCTTCTTTCAGGTTTCTTAGACAGTGAGGTAAGAAATATAAAATTTGCCTTAGTTTTGTTTTAAAATTACTTTTGCAGAAGGTTTACCATCCCATTAGGTTGCATGTGAACATTACATGATGTGTAATTGAAACTAATGGTTTAATGTTAAAATAGTTGTCCTAGAAAATGATCACAACTTTGTCACTGATAGAGACTAATGCTACTCTTGGGCTAGCTTTGAATTCTGTGCAGGTGCATATTTATGGATGTAGAGAATTGATTGGCAAAATAGGACGTAAACTATTATTATAAAGTATTAGTGAAAAACGCTGTGGTTGGTGTGTTGTGTATATGATCAGTTCTTTCTTCAGTTTCCAGAACTTAGGACAGAAGCTGCAGAAGGCATAGCCAAACTGATGTTCTCTGGGAGGCTGATTAGTGCCAAGCTTCTTTCTCGTCTTGTTCTGTTGTGGTATAATCCTGTGACCGAAGAGGATATTCGGCTTAGACACTGTCTGGGAGTTTTCTTCCCTTTATTCGCTTATGCAAATAGGTATGGCCTTTGTAAATTATTATGTGAAAATATACATTGGTCTAGCAGCTTTAGAAACCTTTTTTGATCTTGCGCAAGTAGAAACTGCACAAATGCATATTAGACCTAAAAGTCTAGTTCAGCCTCCTATGCAT
Source organism: Fulmarus glacialis (assembly GCF_000690835.1). Lineage (NCBI taxonomy): Eukaryota > Metazoa > Chordata > Aves > Procellariiformes > Procellariidae > Fulmarus > Fulmarus glacialis. The sequence goes on from NW_009220003.1 coordinate 21,160, forward strand.
ATTACTTTTGAACGTACATAATCTCAACCTATGACTATTCTGAAGACTTTCCATTAATTCCCTCTTACCCCTGTGGCCTTCCACTTTTTTTCTTTCCTAAGCCCGTAATTGAAACTGTTCTTCAAAATATTGAATAAAAGATTAATTTAAAAAGATATGCTTTACTTATTTATGCTGTTGAGCACTACAGGTAGACTTTGAAGTGTCACTAAAAAGTAGCTA
>NW_009220003.1:21413-32619 GCF_000690835.1 Fulmarus glacialis
TCAAACCAGCAGGCTGGTTGGTTGTGATTTGGGTTTTGTTTTTGTTTTGCTTTTTTAAACAAGTAATACTCCAATCTAAATTCACAGCAGGTTCAAAATCTGTTTATTTTGGTAGTGGACAAAGGAGGTAGAGAGCTTATGTAAGGGGATAGGAGCTTAAATAGTAATTCTCATCTCCTTTCACTTGTTCGAAGAAAAAAATGTTTAACTTACTTTTCAATTGTTGCTAGTGATTTTAGCCAGTCTAAACTAGCTGAGTTTTTATCTGCTTTTTTTATGGTTAAGATTTAATTTAGGTGTATTATATATTACCTTATCTATTTTTCCAAAACAATTTGAATTAAATTTTTTGTGGCCTATAAATTGCCACATTAAGAGGAGTAGTTCAAAGGGGAGTTGGTTTGGAGAGGGAAAAAAACCCAAACAAATGTATTTTTGCTGTTGTCAGGAAGAAGAAAATAAAAAAAAAAAAAAAAAAAAGGGGGAGAGAGAAAAATACCCAGTCTCCTCCAGAATGGGGTTTTCCCTACTTGGTCTTTTGAAAATAAGTAACAGAAAAACTAATTTCATATGCTTCCAGTATCTCTGATATTGAGTAATGAATTTAAGCTTTTAATATTGACAATTTTTTACCTGTGAATGTTGCCTTCTGACCCTGTGAATCTCTTTTTTTTTTTTTTTTTAATTTTTTTTTTATGAGTCCTAATGATTGCCCACCTGAGTAATTCTGTGTATTTCAGTGTCATTTGCAAAAGAGGCAACTGCTTCTGGCACCTCGTAGATGATCTTTTTGTTGAAAAGAAAAACATGGTGTATGCTTTAAGCAAAAATCAGACAAATCAGTGGAGAAAAAAATCCTAAATCTTAGTCTGGCTCGTTGATTTGGAATCTCTGTTTAGTTAGAAAACCTCATTAATTTTCTCTCTTAAAACATTATCTGCAATCGGGATCACAAATGGTTCATTTTAAGATGAATCATGGAGTGTCTTCAGTTACCAATACTATATTTTCAGAATAGAATTATTAATTACCATGTGTAATTCGGAACTGTCTGCAAAGTTGCCATTCAGAAAAGGAAAACTCAGGTAATGAATGAGATTTGGCTGAGGTTCGTACCTAATTTTGGTACCGCTCTCTCACCGAATTTTAAAATTCCATTTGTTTTCTGGGTGTTGCTCTGTTAGCCTCTCCATCTGGTCACAGATATAATCAAGAGGCTTACTTTTTGAAATTAAATATTTGAACTCTGTGTGATGAAAAAAATCTTTTTGCTGACTTCTATAAATATTCTGTCATGTTAATAGAGTGGCATGGCACGCTATTAGTAACAGGGACAGGATCCTGTAACCAGTGAACAATTCTGATTCATGGAATGTTTTCTAAAGAGTAATAAACTCTCTGTCAGCCTAAGAGGAGAAACTTCTGCCTTGTGCCTATATGCTATTAGACTTTTTAAAAATTAATTTATTTTTTTAATTTACAGGAAATAATCTGAATGATACTTCAGTTAAGCTTGAGCCAATCTAAAGCCTTAAAGCTGCTGAAAGGGAGAGTTCTTGCTTCCATTCTTTCTTGCCCCAGTTTTAGTGCTCAAAAGGTCTTTTGGTCAGCTGATTTGGCTCAGTAATCCAGCAGCAAACAATCTACTTTTTAAAAATTATTTACTTTCTTAGATTTCTCCTGTAGTTATTTGTAGTTATAGGAGGTTAACAAGTATCAGAAACAAAAAGGGCTTCACTTCACCAGCTAGTACCTTTTACTTTTTGACACTTCACCTTTTAACTTGTTTTGACCTGTCTTGTGGAACTACACTTTTAGACAACTTGCTGCAGAACCAAGTACAATGATTTTTAGGCTTGCTTGGCAGGAATTACTAACTTTTGTGAGAAAAGAAAACACAAGTATTTCTTCCAAAACTCTCGTTAACCACTGCATTTTTTTTGCCAGGCTTCCTTGCTTTCTTACACAATGAGAAGTGTCCCCAAAGAAAAATGCTAGCAGGAAGGAGGAATGAGCAGGAGACAGATTAATTTAAATAAGAGGTTTAGAGAAATGTATTTCTGTCCCTTAAGAAAGAGTATGTCTATATATATCAGTTTGGTTTTCAGTAGTAAGGGTGAACTTTCAAACTGTTCAGTGGCAGGAAGTGTTACTTAAAACTTATGTGAAATACTATGTGGCAAAACTTAAAAGAAATTGGTTCTGTTGAAGCAGTTTTGATGTCGTGATCCTGCTGGCTGTCTCTACCAAGGTGGCTGCTCCCACTTCGCTTTGATTGATGTGTTGTAATGAGTCTGTGAACTTTCATCATAGAAGAGAAAATTTAGGGTGAATTAAGGTTTAATTTTGTCTCGTTATGCTACTAATGTTTGACTGAATTGAAACAGGTCTAACCAGGAATGCTTTGAAGAAGCTTATCTTCCAACTCTGCAAACACTGTTAAATGCTCCTGCAACTTCACCTTTGGCTGAAATAGATATCAGTAATGTTTCTGAACTGTTAGTGGACCTGACCAGACCAAGTGGACTGAAACCTCAGTCTAAAAAGTCTCAGGACTATCAGGTACAGTGGGTTAAACTGAAGGAAAGCAATATTTGTGTCTAGAGATTAAGAACTGACCCCCTTCACTTACTGCTAGCTGTCTGGGCCTCTCTAAGATTCCTAGTGTCAGAAGCTGGATTAAATGAGTGACTGTTCAGGTAATGAAATCTTTTAGTTTGACCTCCTTTCCCCTCACTCTTACACTTGAAAAATGCTAGTAGGAACTTGCACCATGCCTAATTCCCTATATTGGGAATAGTATTTATAAAAATCAGTTGGTGTATGTACTCAAAATACTGCATTTTAAGAAGATGTTTACTATGTAAAATTAGTCATTAGCTGCTTAAATCAGAATGATCTCGTTGCTGTCTTTTGTAAATAGTTCCCAGCTAAACTTCTGATATCTGATTTCTTTCCTTTACAGGACTTAACAGTGCATGATAGTTTAGCAATGAAAATTTGTAATGGAATCTTGATGGACCCAGCTGCACCAGATGTTCGTATTTATGCAAAAGCTTTAAGTTCACTAGAACTCAGTAGTTCTTCCACAGAGAATCTTCTGGTTCTGTTCAATGAGATTCTAGAGGTAGTACATAAATAACATGGTTCTTACTTTTTTAATCACTAGCAATCTAATATTCTGATACACTTAAAAATGAAGAGCCTTTTGTTTACTATGATAATGTGACTGGAATTTCCCTTTTAACCAGTCTTTGAAAATTCATTTTTGATGAGTCATTTACAAAAATCTGAGCTGGTATCACTGTATAATTTACTTATTTCAGCCACCATAGATAGTAAAACCAGCGTGAAACAGTGTGCCCAACTTGATACATTTCGGTACCGTAAGTTCTTTTGATAACTGTGGTGTAGTTAATTTTTTTTACATGAAAATAAAATTCAATATTAAGTCTTTTACAGTTTGGATGGCTTATCTTTAGTTAATTATTAAGAGCTGAAATCTTACACCTAAACTTATGACGTAACTGTAAGATCATTAGGCAACATAAAAAGCGTGCTTGATTTAAGATGAAGTGGGAAGGGATTACAAGACTCATGTGAAAGTTTTTACATTGATGCTTTTTTTAATATGGAAAAAAATAAAGTAAAATTTGTGAGTGTGACAGAGGAAGACAATAGTATATTGAAATGTTGAAAAGAATGCTGATCCACTATGGGCATATCATCCAGGGGTAGCAATGCTCCAGGACTCAGCTAGAAAGGTCCAGTCGCTTTGATGTTTTTTAGGTTTCCTTTTAAAAAAAAAAAAAAAAAAAAAAAAAAAAATTGCGGGGGTTTCAGTGCCTGGTGTTGATGGAGAAGGTGTTTCTCCTTTCCACTTGACTAATCATCTTCATGTCACACATTGTATCCTTCATAAATTTAATTAATCCTATTAATGGGTAAATTTAATGGATAAAAGAAATAGTTGTAAAATTAAGTAGCATTTAACATTAAATGTCTCTTCTCCAGAAAGTGAAAGATAAACTGTGTCAACGAGCTATTGAGAAGATCAAGATGAACTTGACCAAAGATCCTAATGTGCGCAAAGACCACTCTGAAAGGACTGAGGAAACTGGCCTCTCTGAAAGGGCACAGGAAACTGACGTCACGTTATCTGAAAATACTATTCAAAATGAAGAAGGTAATTCAGGAGAGGTGTAGTCAGTAGTAGGTATACAACTAAGTGACTAGTTTAGACGTGTATGAAAATAAGTTTTAGTCTTCCTCCGTTAAATTAATCTACTTTTTGAAAAAATGGGAAAAGGTAACATCTAGTAAATACGCATACAGTTTAAAATATTTGTACTGAAGTATTTTCCATTTTTTATTGCATTTTGATCGGATTCTGTGTTTTCTTATTCTCCATATTACTCTAGTATAACCAGTGCTGTATTTTGAGTTTTAAGCTCTGCCCTGCAGCTCTTTCTTTTAACAAAGACAGTATTAAAATGGGCTTTTTTTTTTTAGCTGTTTAGCACACTCATGTGCCTGCTAAATACTACTGCCGACTAACTCATCTTCATAATGTGACTCGCTAACTTGGAGGAAAAAACAAGTACGTTGTGGGGTTTTTAGACGTTGGAGTTACTCTGCCTGTGCTTCTTGCAGACTGTTATTATAGCAGTATATAGCTGGTATCTTTAGTGTTGACACTGGTCTGTCCTTGTTACGAGCTCATATGTTGGAACCAGATTTGTTTTTATTGCTATTTAAGAGCTTGAAGTGGAAGCAGCTGGAAGACTTTCCACCGCCTGCACAAGCTTATGCAGCTGTATGTGACTTAGCAGTGTACATTGTGCTGGTGGCACAGAAAGTCTAAAATTTTTCAGCAGAAAAGCAGTTGGGTGAAATTTGTTTAGGTTTGCTTGCGGCAGTAAAGTGAAGATATTGACATGCAACTATTTCAAGCAGATCACATTTTCTTTTAACATTTCTTTTAATTATTTGTTTATATTTTCTAGTGGATTATTTCAGGGTTTTAATCTGTTCTGGAAGTGTCAAATATTTGAATTTTTTATGTCTTCTATGTTTATATCTTCAAATATTTATTAGATGGGAAGCTGGAAGTATGCTTTTTAGAAAACAGTTGTACTGTTCTCTGCGAACATCTGATAATGCTTCTGGTATGAATTTCTCATGAAAGAGGATTTTTGAGCACTTTTTTAAAAGCAGGCTGTAGGAGAAAAGCATTGTTCCCTTGCCCTCTCCCACCCTTCCCCAAATACATTTGGGATCATTAAAAATAAAGCAGCATTTACTACTTCAAATTTGTAAATGATATATGTGAACAAAAAGGGTAACATACACTATTTTTGTCCTTCAGTTGCTGCAAAGGAAATTTAGATTTGATGTTAGGAAAAAAACTTCCTAGCAATAACAGATTGCTGAAGAAAGAGATTTCCCAAAATTGTTCGAAATTTTAAGACTAGAATAGACTATTTCAGTTGGAAAGGATCTACAGTGATCATCTAGTCCAACTGCCTGACCAATTCAGGGCTGACCAAAAGTTAAAGCATGTTGTTAAGAGCATTGTCCAAGTGCCTCTGAACCCGAACAGCGTTTGGGCAGCGACCACCTCTAGAGGAAGCCTGTTCCAGTGTCTGACCAGCCTCTTGGTAAAGAAATGCTTCCTAAAGTCCTGTCTAAACCTCCCCTGGCACAGCTTTGAACCATTTCCACGCATCCTATCACAGGATACCAGAAAGAAGAGGTCAGCACCTCCTTCTCCACTTCCCCTCCTCAGGAAGCTGTAGAGAGCAACGAGGTCAACCCTCAGCCTCCTTTCCTCCAAACTAGACAAGCCCAGAGTCCTTAGCCGCTCCTCATAGGACATTTCTGCCAGACCTTTCACCAGCTTTGTTGCCCTCGTCTGGACACATTCGAGTACCTGAACATCCTTCTTAAATTGTGGGGCTCAGAACTGCACACAGTACTCAAGGTGAGGCCACACCAACGCTGAATACAGCGGGACAATCGCCTCTTTTGACCGGCTGGTCAAATGCATCCCAGGATGCGGGTTGCCCTCTTGGGTGCCAGGGCACACTGCTGACTCCTGTTGAGCCTGCTCTCAGCCAGCACCCGCAGATCCCTTTCTGCAGAGCGGCTCTCCAGCCACTCCTCTCCTAATTTATCCTTCTGCCCAGAGTTACTCCATCACAGGTGCAGAATCCAGCATTTGGACTTGTTAAATTTCATCCCATTAATCATTGCCCAATGCTCCAATCTATCATCTAGATGCCTCTGCAAGGCATCTTGTTTCTCAAAAGAGTCAACAGCACCTCCCAGTTTGGTATCATCAGCAAATTTGTTAATGGTGCATTCAACTCCTGCATCCAGATCATTGATAGATGCATTGAACAGAACTGGCCCTAGAATTGAACCCTGAGGATACCGTTGATGACTGGTCGCCAGCCAGATGTAACCCCATTCTCTACAAAAGCTTTACTAAGATCCAGAAAAATTACATCCACCGCCTTCCCTTCATCCACTAGGCAGGTGACCTTATCATAGAAGGATACCAAATTAGTTAAGCAGGACTTTCCCTTTGTGAACGCATGTTGACTGTGCCTGATGATTGCATTATTCTTTAAATGCCTTTCAGTAGTACCCAGTATAATCTTCTCCATAATTTTTCCAGGAACTGAGGTTGGACTAACAGGTCTGTAGTTTCCTGGGTCTTCCCTCACGCCCTTCTTGTAAATTGGAATAATATTGGCTAGCCTCCAGTCAGCAGGGACCTCCCCAGACTCCCAAGACCTTTGGTAGATCATTGACACGGGTCGTGCCATAACATCCTCTAGCTCCTTCAGTACTCTGGGATGAATCCCATCAGGCCCCATGGACTTAGAATCATAGAATCATTTAGGTGGAAAAGACCTTTAAGATCATCGAGTCTAACAGTAAACCTAACACTGCCAAGTCCACTACTAAACCATGCCCCTAAATGCCATGTCTACATGTCTTTTAAATATCTCCAGGGATGGTGACTCAACCACTTCCTTGGGCAGCCCATTCCAATGCTTGATAATCCTTTCAGTGAAGAAATTTTTCAAATCTAAACCTCCCCCTGGCGCAACTTGAGGCCATTTCCTCTCATCCTATCACTTGTTACTTGGGAGAAGAGACCAACACCCACCTCGCTACAACCTCCTTTCAGGTAGTTGTAGAGAGCGATAAAGTCTCCCGTCAGCCTCCTTTTCTCCGAGCTAAACAACCCCAGTTCCCTCAGCCGCTCCTTGTCAGACTTGTGCTCTAGACCTTGTTGCCCTTCTCTGGACACGCTCAAGCACCTCAGTGTCTTTCTTGCAGTGAGGGGCCCAAAACTGAACACAGTATTTGAGGTGCAGCCTCACCAGTGCCGAGTACAAAGGGACGATCACCTCCCTACTCCTGCTGGCCATGCTATTTCTTGATACAAAGCAGGATACTATTGGCCACCTTGGCCACCTGGGCACACTGCTGGCTCATACTCAGCTTATAGACATTCAGCTGATACAGCTTGTCCCTTACAATTTCAATGGAAATGTCCTCAAATGGAAAGTCACTGTTCCCACACTCGTGGTCCTCCGACTCAGAAGACTGGTCAGTCTGAGGTCCATCAGTATTATTAAAGACTGAAGCAAAAAAACCATTGAATGCCTCTGCTTTTTCTTCATTCCTATTAGTCAAGTGACCATCTTCAACAAGTATTGGTCCAATGTTTTCTTTAGACCTCCTCTTGCTATTAACGTACTTAAAGCCCTTCTTGTTATCTGACATAACACTGGCCAGTTTCAACTCTAATTGAGCTTTGGCCTTTCGTGTCTTCTCCCTGCATATATGAACCACAGCTCTGTACTCTTCCTGTGAAGCCTGACCTTGCTTCCAGAGATTGTACAACTTCTTTTTCCTCTTGAGCTCCACGAGGAGGTCTCTGTTCAGCCAAGCTGGTCTTCCACCCTGCTTGCTTGACTTCCGACTCAGTGGAAGGGGCTAAACAATTGTCAGGAATAGTTTACCTGCGATTGACCAATGTTAGGGCAGGGTTATAGCTGAGTGACATTTTAAGCTTCCTTCTAGCCTTATTATCTAATTTCTAGGTTAAGGAAAAAGTGGGGTTAAAATTGTGTGGCTTTTTTATATAACAGCCAAAATATAAAATACTGGTACATAAGATAAATTAAAAATTGATTATCTATGACTTCTGCATGTGCTATTCTGTTTAACAGAAAATAATAAAGATGCTCTTCATACTCCATTTAATGAAGTTAAAAGTAAAGCAACTGCGAAATTGAAATCCACAAGAAACAAAGCTGGCAAAGGTATGCACTAGCTTTTTCTGGCTACAAGACTAGTTGTTTTTAATAAAATAATTTCATACTAACTTTTTGTGAACATATAGATATAAAAACCATTCAGTCTTCATACTCCATTGTAGTTACAAAAATTTTATTTGTTAAAAGATTAAAATAGTCTGTTTTGTGGAAATTTTTGTACTATTAGCCTCTCCCAACAACACAGATTTGAAAAAGAAAAAAAAAAAAGTCCGACTACAGGATTTCAAGATAATTTGGCCACAGTCATTTACAGTAACATACATGCATTTATGGGAGAAGTGGTACATTGCAGGTTTTTTGTTGTTGGTTTCATTTTGTCACCACATTCTATCTGTGGTGACTGCATATTTATATGTTTCAATGCAATATCAAACACTGAAGAAAGATACAAAACTAGTTTAAGAAAAGAAATGTTATCATGATATGAAAAGAGACTTTTGGTTATATTTAGGACAACGGAAAGCAGCAGCAGAAGTGAGGTCTGTGAGCAGAAGAAAAACTGGAACAACTGCAAAATGCGGTAGTGAAAGGTAAATCCTTCTCTCCACTATCAAAACTACGATGTTTGTTCTAGCAAGGAAACTTAATTCAAATGTTTTTCTTTCCCAAAATCTGCATCTTTAATATCCTCTATTCCTAATACACAGATAAATAGTTAAGAAAAAAAAAGTCTTTGAACTGGTACTTTTGAAACAATAGCAGGTTTGACAGCTTCACATTTTATTATCATTGCCTAAGAACCTGTAAAATTTTTTTTTTTTAACATACCTTTTGTGTGTAGAGTTAACATACATTCTAGCTGACAAAAGTTAGATTTTTGGCTTACATTATTACTCTTCTTCCAGTCACTTTTTCTGCTTTTTTAATAACTGGTCTGTAGAGGAATCACATTTTTTATTTTTAATTTTAATTCTTTTTCCACCTCCACATTTTTGTTGCTTCTAGAAATGACTGATAAGTGAATATAAACAATGCATCTCCTCCTTTATGATCTTGCAGGAGATAAGCATTAAAATGACATGACCTTTGTAATTGCGAGCTGTGCTCGCTCTTTCTCAAGCAAGTAATCCATGGGCTTTAGGGTGACCAGGGTCAATCATTCCAGTTTGCCTGTTAAGTGTGTTTAATTTGATACCACCTAATCTTTTGGGGGTTTTGCTTATTTTACAACTGCTAACACTTGGTTATCTTTACTGATACTGCTATATCACTTGGAAAACACAAATATATTCTTCTCAAAAAAGAAAAAGTTTGTAATTAGTAAGAAGTACTTTTGCTCTTTAAGACCATGTTTCAAGTTTGTTAATATAAAAACTCTTCAGTTTGCTTAGACTTTTTGGCCTTACTTTAAAATATTTTACATTTCAGTGGTGATGAAATTCCAGAACCGGTCCCAATGTCAAGTTCAAGGCCTTCAAGACGAGCAAAAACAGTGGCGCTTGAAAAAACAAGAATGAATCTTTCAAGGCTTTTGAATAGGGAAGCAGATCAATGAAGACAAAAGGAGAGAAAGCAACTTTTGCTCATGCTGGTAGTTATCATCAGACTTGAAAAATAAGATTTGTTTTGTTGTTAATCATATTTAACTCTTTTTATATTATGATCATTTATAATTCTAGATTTTTCTAGGAACTTTTTAATTTTTTTTTCAATCGACGCTTTTGATGATTTTCCTGATATGAAGTCCGTCATTCATGTAATAAAAACATACTAAAATACTACCTGAACAAAACTTGGAATTTTTTTTTTTTTTTACTTTATAAAGAAGAATGCTTTTTATCTGCAAATAAAAATTGCTGTTGGTGGTAAGTACTTAACAGTTAAAGCTGTTTTGATATTTAACATTATTCAGAGAGAATGTGTGACCTGGAGTGGTTGTTTGTGATGGCAGTGATTTTTGAATATACCTACCTTTACATTTATTAGCCTGTGCATCTGCTGACCAGGTTTTATTGTTCCTGTTAACATAAAATGGAATTAATCTTAAATGTAAATTCTGCTTCCTGCAGATATATGTCCATTTTATTTTAAATAATGTCAAAATGGTAAAACTGAGTTACTGATTTTACAAACCTAAGCCTGGAAGTCTGCTACTGATCTTGACCTTGTTATATAAAATCAGTAATATGCTTTTAGAAAAGCATAAAAATATTTGTGGTACAAAATAAGATCCAATAAGGAAAGGAATACTTAAGTACAGAAAAGGCAAGAAATGAAATACTTTATAATGTCTGTGTACTGTCTTTCTAAAGTGATGCACAATTATGATTTCTTTGTAGCTTTGAAGTTCACAAACCCTTTTCTAATGACATATCTAGGAATAGTCATGATTTTTACAGAGACTGTAGAAGATTAAATTGCACGTACTAGTCACTGGTGGCTGAGCAGATTCACTCTGGAATTCCTAGTTTTTTGGTTTGGACACACTCTATCAATCCCGTCTGTCTTTGTTACAATTGTGCTGGTTTTGGCTGGGATAGAGTTGGTTTTCTTCACAGTAGCTGGTATGGGGCTATGTTTTGGATTTGTGCTGGAAACAGTGTTGGTAACACAGGGATGTTTTCGTTACTGCTGAGCAGTGCTGACACAGAGTCAAGGCCTTTTCTGCTTCTCACCCCACCCCACCAGCGAGTAGGCTGGGGGTGCACAAGAAGCTGGGAGGGGACACAGCCGGGACAGCTGACCCCAACTGACCAAAGGGATATTCCATACCATATGACATCATGCTCAGCATATAAAGCTGGGGGAAGAAGAAGGAAGGGGGAGAAGTTTGGAGTGATGGTGTTTGTCTTCCCAAGTCACTGTTACACGTGATGGAGCCCTGCTTTCCTGGAGATGGCTGAACC
>NW_009220003.1:32702-34658 GCF_000690835.1 Fulmarus glacialis
TTTTCTCACTTTTGCCCTTCCTATTCCCTCCCCCATCCCACCCAGGGGGAGTGAGCGAGCGGCTGTGTGGGGCTGAGCTGCTGGCTGGGGTTAAACCACGACAACAATACAGATAATTTCCAAGGCAGTCGGAGAAAACTCATGTCGATTGCTTGACATGCGCATCTCAACTACTGATGCCAAATGTAGCTTTGTAAGGAACTTGCATTTAAAATAGGTAAATATACTGTAAATGATCTTTGGTAATTCTCAGAAAAGGCTTAGGGCCACAAGTGAAAAATAGCATTCCCAAAAGGTGGTGCCCAAACTATGATGCTATTTTCAAGCTTGCATATAGAAAACAGACAGGATTGTGTTGCTTTTCCTCCCTTTCAGTTTTTGTTGGAAACTTGTCAAACCACAAAATGCCATGACACACTTTTCTGCTGATATGTGCTATTCAAAAGCTTATGTAACTGTGATTAATTATTTTTATTCATCATTTTAAACAGAATTTTGAAGTCCTGAGCTCCCTCTTTCGATAATTCTTCAAATCCCTAACTTGTGTTCTAGTATGAGTTTGCATACATGCAACCACTTGAGAGATCAGAGATGGCGTCTGTCCCCTTGAATGCTGCCTGAACATAGTTCAAAAGGGCGAAGTATATAGTTCAGTTTTACTCAGTTGATTGTCAATCGGAGCTTCCCTTGTGCTTTAAAGTTTAGGGTTTTTTTCTTTATTATTGCAGCTAAAGTTCTCTCTCACCCACTCTCGTGAGTGGTTTGCTCTTCTGCCACTAATGCACTTTCAATAACTCCTGCTAGTCTGCTCTTATTTTTGGTTAAAATGAGTTTCTAGGAAAAGCAGGAGCAATAAAAATTTATAAAGGCTTCTCTGGGAGTGCCTTCCTAAACAAATTGAAGACCTTCGGTTTCGCCTTCTTGCTGTTCTGTCCTGCGTTGCCACACATCCAGGTTCTCTCTGGCATCTCTTCAGGAATGCTGTACTGAGAAGATCCGGTTTCCCTGAAGTCACCTCTCATTCGGTGAATGTCTCTGCTGTGGATATGGCGTCACTGGTGTGTATTAATTGAAGACAGACAGTGACAAATTGGAGGGAGTTCAGTGGAGGCCCCTGAGCTGGTCAGGGGACTGGAGTGTTTGCCCTATGGGGAGAGGCTGAGGGAGCTGGGCTTGTTCAGCCTGCGGGTGTTGGGAGGACCCCCAGTTACCTACAAGGAATCTGATGAGGAGATGGAACCAGGCTCTTTGCTGTTGTGCACGATGGGAGGATAAAAAACAATGGGCGTAAGTTGAAACTCAAACCAGAATATAAGCAGAAAGAGGAAGCGGAACAGGTTGCCTGGAGGGGCTGTGCAGGCTCTGTCCTAGGAGCTTTGTAAAACCTGACTAGATAAAGTCCTCAACAACCTGCTCTGACCTCACAGCTGGCCTGCCTTTGACCAGGGTGTACAACTACGGACCTCCCGAGGTCCTTCTATGCCTGAATTACCCTGTGATCCTCTTTCAGGCTAGAAACTTGACCAGCAACTGGCAGGTAATTTCCACCCCCTCTGGGCTTTCCCCTTACTTTGCTCCTTGTCAAGGGAAGGGTTTTCTATGCAATAGAAAATTTGGTATGCTCTTACAAAATTACTTCATCTTTTGAGGAGGGATGGCTGCTTAATTGCAGGGTAGGGTGATCAGATGTGTGTTGTATTTTTCAAAGCTGATTATTAGCAATAATCAATGTTTAAATGTATGTAGCTGACTTTCTGAGAAAGTCGCATATGGTAGCAATAGATTACATCCAAAGGTGATAAGGAGCCAAGTCTGGAAGCATCTTACTACCTGCAGTGAAAAATCTTGGCTTAGCATGCGTTGTTCTCTCTAGCTAATATAATGTTGCTGATTTTTACTTACTTTCATTCTGTGGGGTGAAAGTACGTGCTGGCGACAGACGGAGTTCAGCTGTCT
>NW_009220004.1:0-31905 GCF_000690835.1 Fulmarus glacialis
TTAGTTGCCGTCTGGGGTTAAACTATGACAGAAGGGTATTATTCCTGTTCTGTAGAAGATTCTGATATTTCAAAAAAGACATAATCCTGGGTAAATATGTCATATTTCATGAAGGAGATTATTCCATAAAAAGAAACAGTGTCAAAAAACCCCAAGCCCTTACTTGTTTCCATTTGACCGGTTTCAAAATAAAATAATCTTTATGACCAGCTCTGGTAGAAAGTGCCAGCCAAACACAGGTTTATTTACCATTCTGGCAAGTTTGTATAATTTTCAAATCTTCCCAGCTGCAAGTCACTCTCCAGACCTTTGTTAGAAATATTGAGTAACACCAAGTCTAGTGCTGATCATGGTATATCCTTCCAGGAATTCAGTGATTACCATTTTCTGAGGTTTGTTCATTAACCAGCTTTAATTCATGTAACAAGTTATATCACTGTGTAGTGACTGACATTTTCTTACAATGTCCTAAATTTTTGCATCATCACAACTAAGATTTCCCCACATGCATTGCAATACAAGTAGAAAGACCTGCAGTACAAAAAAAAAAAAAAAAAAGAAAAGAAAAGAAAAAATATGTATTTACAAATAAAGCAAAAGCAATTATTGAAATTAATCTCAAATTTTAATGTCTTTCTCATAGTAGAAAATGAAATATGAAAAGAACTCTTAGACAAAGATAACCTGAGGTTTATCTTTTTACTTCATATTCTCTTTTTCAATCATTACAAGTTGATGAGCACTCAGAATTTTAAGAAAAGACCACTTAAGCACCTCAGTAGGTCTGATATTTTCAGACTCCAGTATTTGAAGACAGCACCTTATCCAATAAGTCACCATTCAGAGCTTTCAAAAGCACATGTGGATTGAATATATATATATATGTTTACATCTCCTGAAAATCTTATACCTCATGAGAAAAAATGGAGCTTTGTACTTTTGCCAGAGGAAGGGTGACCAGCGCTGAGAAATAGGGAATTTTATCTCAAGTATGTCTTTTGTTTGAAACACATGAGAGGTAAACAGGATTTTATGATCAGGATCAGACATTGCAGAAGGAGCGAATTCGGCTTAAGATACGATTCCTGACAAAGAAGGTAGTTAGGGAGTAAGATAGCTTCCTAGAAGAAAGTAAGTTCCTGTCTTCTTAATCTTTAAGCCTAAACCAGATATCTTTCTTCCCTAGAGAAAAATCCTGTTCTGAGGGGAAAATTAACTATTAACTTCAGGTTTAAGGAGATCCTATCAAATTAATTCCAGGATCCTTTGCACAATTTGTGAACTACCTCTACTGAAGAGGTTTAGACTTTTGTTTCTGAATGACTAAAAATGCAAGATAGAGTAGGAAAGTGCAAAAACCGTGGGTGACTGGATCCCCAACAGAGCTTGCAACTTTTTAGGTCAGAGCTAGCACCTGATTTTCTACAGACTGACTGAGAACTTGACAAAGAATATTATTTGAAGGAGAAAGAACCCTCCAGGACAGGCCACCGAGTTAGTCCATAAAGAATATCGAATTCACTGTACATCTGCATTAACACTGCACATCTGGAGTTGGACTATAAGTCTGCACCTTCTCATACAAGTGTAATATTTATTGGCCTATAGTCCTTTGCTGGCATTTCTCTTCAGTCACTGAACATTCAGGTGCAGGAAGGACTTTTTATATCTATATTCAGCTTCCTATTAGTCAGGGGTCTAAATCATGCAGGCTCTCGTGATAGTTAACAGAGACGTGCATCTTTAGGAACAGAAAGAAGGCCTACAGCTGATGAAGAACCAGTAAATTCACTAAATCCAAAACTAAATCTAGAAAGAGGCAGATGTTTGAACAATATCCTCTCCTGGAGTTTCATATTTTTATCAGCTGTCTGAGGATTGTCTCTCTTGTTTTGTGTGGTTGGTTTTGGTTTGTGGTTGTTTTTTTTTTTTTTTAACTTTTGCCTCTGCAACCCATTATGAATTCTACTCTTCAATGTCAAACCAGGTGGAACTTTTCTGTAGTGTTGTAAAAAAAATTGCATAACAGGGGTCCATTATTTTGTAGGACACAATAAGAGTCTTGTTCAGTCTAAAGATTTGCAATCTTACATCCTGTCTTATATACTACTTTGCATGGTTGACTGAGCCTGTTGGTGGTTATCTCTAACCAGTAAATGAGCAATGTCCAGTGATTAATTTTTTACAAAGAACTTTCCCATTCTCCAGCCAGAGTATCTTAGCTAGGAATTGCACTCCTGTTGGTGCAGGTGCTACATCGAAAGGTGATACTCGTTTTGTTATCTTCAGTTGGCAGAAAATATATGCCACATGATTACATTGTGAGCAGTAACAATGACTAGTCGAATGACTATGAAACTATTATACAATCTAAATTCTTTAGCTCAGATGCAGTAGTCTTCATTCTAAACTGTTAAATAATTTCATGACACCCATGCAAACAAATTTGAAACTCACCTTTAAGAAACATGACCTGTATGTCATTACATTTACATATTTGTATATCATAATGAATAATGCCCCACAAGTGATTTTTTTTTTCCCTCAATTAACAACACTTTAAAGTTCAGGATTTTCAGTCTGGGGAGATTTTTATTAACCTTGTGTTTTAAATAGGCTGCATATTGTGTATACAATCTTCAATGTCATTTTACAGGATTAAATAATTATATTCATTGCAGTGAAGTTATCACTCACTCATAAATTAATGGATAAAGAATCCTCACAGTAAAATAGCAGGAACATAATTAAACTATAAAACTTCTCCCAATTTTAGGTGACATTTTGATAAATTAAAATTGTAATTACTTTAACTTTTTGGGTAAGGCTGACACTGGGTAGAAGCCTCAGTTTTTTCCATGCAAAGACTGCCTCTTAGTAGAAGGTGATTAGCCCAGCAGAAGGTTATTTAACTTCTATTACCTGGAAGGTTACAAAAAGCAGTTCCGCTGTCCCTACATTTAACAACTTCTTCTTGATCAGAGTGAAATCTCACCTCCACTACCCAGAATTGAAGTGATATCAGTATCTAAGCAGTAAATGTTTCAGTGTAGGTGAAAGAAATTATATTTCTGCTCTTGTTCAAATTTTGCTGACAGATCTGCAATATTTGTTAGGGCAGCACATAATAAGTTTATCAATATTCTGGAAACTTTCTCTTTTTCTTTCTAGTTATAATTCCATATAATTTGTTGCATATTATTTAGTATTTAAGGAGCAAGTGATAAGGTTATGATCTTCTGCCAAAATATTGGGAAGTAATGAAGAACAACATTAAGAAAATATCGTGTGTAATAGAAGTACGTTGCTCAGATTCTTTTGTGTAGTCTTAAATAGTTTCTTTTTAACAGTACTCCAGAAATGCAATACAATACAAATCTAATTTTCTTCTGGGGAAAAAGAAGTGAAGGTGAGAAGAGTGGATTTCACAATAACAGACATGTTTTGAACAGTTTTACAATACAAAAGGTGTGGTTTTTTTTCTCCTCGTTCTGCACTGTATTGTGCTTAATCTTTTTTTGTTTGTTTGCTTTGTAAATCAAGATTGTTAGGCAGAGATCAAGAACTGAGCATTTCAGCTCAAAAAATCAGTTTTATAAAAAAATATTTTAAAGTGCAGGAAAACAGGGCATGTTGAATAACAATTTTTGGCAACCTGGTTGTAGTAATCATCCACAATGCTCTCTGAAGTTCTATTTACTCATATTCTTATGCTGTGCATTTTAAAAAAAATCGTTATGAAACAGAATTATGTAGCATATAGAACTGGACTTTGGAAAAGTCTCCAGCAAATTGTCATAAAGCAATGTGCAAAACCTCCTGACCTAATCTTTCAGGGCTCTGCTCCCTAAGAGAAGTTGAGCCATGGCCAAGGAGGAAATCTCAGGGCATTTTTGGCCAGGGCCTGGCCCACAGTACCCAGCAAGGTAAGTAGAACAGACCTGGAAATGGTAGACAGGTTCAACCAACAGTCTGGATCAATATCACGGTCATGAGGCGGGTCTGAGGATGAGGCTAGGAAGTCAGCTTGTAGGTCAGTGTTAGCATCAGGATTAGTGATCACTGAACAAGTCCACAGTGATGAGGCAGGACCAAGGCCAAAGCTGGCAGTCAGTCCATGGGTTGAGATCTGGATGATGGGGCTCCAGGGCCAGGCAGGGGCATGGCTGTGGCTGAGCTGGAGACTGACACTCCTCCAACATAGCTCAGGACCCGGGCAGAGCTGAAATGGAGCCTCTGGGCCCATAGTGTGGGGGGAGGCTTCATGTGAGTCTGGTAAGAGCCATTAAGGTTTATTTGCACACTCAGGGCCCTGACATAAGCCATAGATTTCAGGGCTGTGATTTTCCTACTGTACTTTGCTGTGATTAGATAGTGTAGAGCACAGAAAAGTCAATATTACGCTCTGTGAAGAATGCAAAGCCACAGGAGAATCTCACTGAAGTCTCCTTCTAGATCCACACTTAATTCTTCCCAAAACACTAAACAACAATTATGATGCTGCAGTCTTAATGCTTTTCCATGCTGCCTTCTTCATAAACAACCCTCTTTCTTGGACTATAGTCTACGGCTACTTGGGCCAAAATGCCAGTGAAGGAGCATCAGCTCCTGCTATAAATTTCATCAACTGCATATTCATTCACTCTGCAAATGCAATCCTGCATAGCCAGTGTGAAGCCTGCAATGCAGTCACCCTTATCTGAATGAGTTAGAGTGGCATATCTAAAGTACAATGATTTGTACTAAATATTGCAGAGGACACCAACTCTTGGTATCACAGCAGAATTAAACTTTTCCCCAATTTAGTTTTGCTATCTGATATGAGAAGTAAGGTCTGCAGGTCTGTAGCCTGTTCTTTACAATCTAATGCTATTGTGCTAGATGCACTGCCTCTCCCTTATTAGATGGAAATCTCATTAACAGCAAGGCAGATGCACTGCATAATGTCCCAAATGGAGGCATGACTCACTTCATTTGCATTCACTATGTTGGTCTAAAGTCTTTGATCAAAATTCTCTGATCAAAATTCTCTGGTCAGAATGAAACTAATGTCTTCTTTTCCCCTCCATATCTCACTGCTAATGTGTGTGTTCTTACATATCAGCATATCTTTTAAGACATGCTCTTCCAGACTCTTCCTAGTCACTGAAGAGCAGATCTGCTTTTAAGAAGCTCTTGTTTGGACCAACAACCTGTTTTGAAGTACAGTACCCTTTGGAGTGAATTTCCAGAGTCCCACACAGTTATTTTTACCATTTACATAGAAACATGCAAACACAGTTTACGAAGAAATGCAATAATTTTAACTTAATAGATCTCCAGTTTGCTGCAGTTTGCAACTTGTAGGAAGTATAAAACAGAAAGTGAAAGTGTAAGCTCTCAATTGTTTCTTATGGTTTAGATGACCGTGCTGGCAATTTCCTGAGAGAAAGGTATTTAAAATCTTTGTAGACATCCAGTATCTTTAGTACTCTCTAGTCCCCTTTGAGATAGAAAGGCAAAAGGATTCAGAATCAAATGTAATATGAATATAAACCAAAGGGGTTTATACATCAACTCTGAATTAATGGTTGCAGAGGAGAATTTTCTTTTACACTGAAATATAAACACCTGTTGCATAAGAGGTGTGTAGAGAGATAGTATATTGCACCTCTTGCTAGTCATGATGTTAGCATGTCCTGATTCACTGATTCTGAAAGTGGGATTTCTGTACTCCATCTGCCATACATTAAGTTGTTGATCGCTCCTTGAGACAGAAATCTCAATTTCACTTGCCAGGAAATCATCCTGCAGGTAAAAAGAGAAATCCATAGCAGAGATTTTTAGCTGCTTATTCTCTCCAACACGATTCTCCAAGATCTTAATGAAAAAAATATTTATAGTTTGGGGAAAAAGGGAAGTAGCTTTGGTCTTGGTGAAAGAGGAGAGTACCCCCAGTACTTGAAAATAGCTTATACTTTGCTACAGGAGACCAGTTAATTCCTCTAGCTGAAATCAAGTTCAGCAGTGACTTTCCTGATCAATGTATTTCTGAACCGAAAAGAACATAATGACTGTAGCTTTGTTTGTTTTCTGACTGCACCTTTATGCCCAGTCCTAAAAGTATCTTCATAGGATTGGATATAAAGCAGTATAGAATATTTTATTTCATCCACTGTTACGAAACTTTGCATGAAAACAACATCAGGCTAAGCTAAGGATGGAAAGATGTCCTCAGCTTTGAAATGACTTTTTTTTTTTTTTCAGGATAAGTTAAACTCTTTAAATTTTAATATAGGCTTAGTATTTAATTATGTAAAACCTTTATAGAGTATGTTGCTTTCCTCCGTGTTTCAGAGAAAACATATCATCTTTATTTTATATTGTTTATAGTCAAACCTTGATGAAAATGCTTAAACTTTTTTCTTAAACTGGTAATTGGTTTTCTGCTTTTGTGTCAAATATCATCAGATTAATAGAATAAGACAGTGTATAACCTGAAGAGCATAGGAGAATTCATCTTCATATTATAATATCATTTTCCACAACATTCAATAACATAGTTGAAAGTAGATTAGATGTTCTCATAGTCTGTCATTCAGATTTGAGAAGAGATATAATATGATATGAAATGACCGCAGTTCCTTTCTACTAATTAATAGGTCACAAATTCATAGATTTTTGAATTAAAACAGATAATTGCAAACACCATTTACTCATTTTATAATACAGAACACATATTGATTCTCAGCTACTTCAATCCCTGTTGAAGTAAGGATCATTATTGGGATTTTAAGCACTTACAGTCTTGCATGTAGAATTAAATTCTACTTAATAGCTTACCTGGTGGGCAACTTGATTAACTGTTTTAAGAGAAATAACTAGAAATATATCTGTGACATTTAAGACTAGAAAGATATATGATGTTGACAGACAAAAAGTAATTTCCTTTTGGGTTTTGTTAGTTATGGATAAGGCCTCAGGATAAGTTAATCTGCTGAATCAGAGTAATGTTCAGAAAAATACCAATCTAATTTGATTTTCAATACTGTAAAGAGCATGTATTACCTGCAGTTGTTAAAGTGATTATTTCTCAATGAAATTCATAAATACTATCGCTGAGAAATAAAACTGCCCCATGACATCTGAAATGAGCTTTCAAGATTATGATGGAAGTATGTTATGTTGAAAGACAATAATGTGAACTACTTCACTGTTGAACAAAAATTTAAAAAATGCTCAGGAAGGCTCATCTTGTAAAGACCTGTGTGACATAAATAAGCTCTGTTTTGTAAGTGAGTGGATCCTTGGGAAGAGGCAAAGCCAGAGCTTTGTTTTCTATGCATTGAAATTCAGCTCAAATATTTCAGTGAATTGATAGTTTTGTTTTGTTTTTTCTCTGTAGCTAGGCTATGGGGACATCATAAATGTACTTTATTAGTGTACATGGTTTGCAGGGTACTTTAAAAACGTATCCGTTCTCCTTGTAATTGCAGCATACAGCTCATTTTAACCTAAGTTACACTATGAAGTCTTAATCAGAAATAAATTGCTTGTAACTATTTCCACAGAGTAATTAATGATAAAATCTACAGTCACTGTTTTAACTGTGACTCTTCTCTCCCTCCAGAACAGGTATGGATAACATTTGAGTATGAAACAAATGACATTACTGAAAGAATTAAGATGGAGGGGAATTGCCATATTAAACTAGTTGCATATTCAGTGCCTTGCATTGAGGTAGAAGTTAGGGCTTACAGAACAAACTGTGGAAGCTTTTCCCAACAGAAGTTAAATTACGAAAAATTACTTCAAGAATGCATCTTAAAAGAGATTTTTTTTTTTTCCCCCCATACTGATGGATATAGAACTGGTGTCCCTTAATTTTCCCAAAACACTGGGTACTAATTCTAAGTAAGCTGGTGAAAAATTTTAATTAGCATGACACCTCCAGAACATAATATGCAGTCTAAGTAGCTGTATCATTCAATCTAAATGTCTTACATACATATGTGTTACGAAGACCTTATACTGTCAGGAAAGAAACCATGGAATGTCTCAATATTGCTACAATGCCTTTCTGAAAAGAGCACAGTAAAATTTCAGAGCAAGGTACTGACTTTTGTATTCAAGTTTCCAGTATCGAACACCTAGCAGTAACTACGCAAGTGAGACTATTATAGGGGTTTTTTTGTATTATATACTGTACCACCAATGTTACACACAATCATAGAAATACATCTAGGTTGCAAGGTGTTTCTTGAGACAATCTAGTCCAATCCCCCTGCTAAAGCAAGAACAGCTAAAACAGGTTGCCCAGGACTGTGTCAGAAGCCTGTTCCAGTGTGTGGTGGTTTAACCCCAGCCAGCAACTAAGCACCACACAGCTGCTTGCTCACTCCCCCTGCCCTGGTGGGATGGGGGAGAGAATCAGAAGAGTAAAAGTGAGAAAACTCGTGGGTTGAGATAAAGATAGTTTAATAAGTAAAGCAACAGCCGCACGCGGAAACAAAGCAAAATAAGGAATTCATTCACTGCTTCCCATCGGCAGGCAGGTGTCCAGCCACCTCCAGGAAAGCAGGGCTCCATCATACGTAACTGTGACTTGGGGAGACAAATGCCATAACTCTGAACGTCCTCCCCTTCCTTCTTCTTCCCCCAGCTTTATATATGCTGAGCATGGTGTCATATGGTATGAAGTATCCCTTTGGTCAGTTGGGGTCAGCTATCCCAGCTGTGTCCCCTCCCAACTTCTTCTGCACCCCCAGCCTATTCGCTGGTGGGGTGGTGTGAGAAGTAGAAAAGGCCTTGACTGTGTAAGCACTGCTCAGCAATAACGAAGACATCCCTGTGTTATCAATACTGTTTTCAGCACAAATGCAAAACATAGCCCCATATTAGCTTCTATGAAGAAAATTAATTCTATCCCAGCCAAAACCAGCACACAGTGTTTGACCACCCACACATTAAAAAAGTATCTTCTTGTGTTCAGATGGAATATCATGCATTTTAATTTGTGCCCGTTGCCTCTTGTCCTGTCAATGGGCACTACTGAGAAGAGTCTGTCTCTCTCTTCTGCATTCCATCCCATCAGATGCTTATACACGTTGACAAGATCCCTCTAGCCTTCCCTTCTCCAGGCCAAAGAGTCTTTCCTCTCTCAGTGTCTCCTCATATGAAAGAGTCTCCAGTCCCTTAATCATCTTTGTGGCCCTTTGCTGGACTCACTCCAGTAAGTCCATATCTTACCCAGCACTACAGGTGTGGTCTCACCAGTGTTGAGTAGAGAGGAAGGGTCACTTTCCTTGACCTGTTACCAATTCTCTTCTTAATGCAGCCCAAAATACCATTAGCTTTTTTGCCATGAGGGTGTGGTAAAATGTGTATTTCTGTGTAGATCTGTTTACTGATTCTTAGGCATCTGTCAGGCACATGTGTAATATCTAATGCTAAAATAAATTTTGTGCTCAGCTGGAACAGGATGCAATGGTAGCTCATTTAGGACACCTTGCTACAGGCCCAAGAGACTGAGTTCAAATGTTGTTTTTTGTCAGAAAAAAATATATTATGCTGGAGTCAACAGCCTGAGAGAGGCTGCCACTCCATGCCCACAGATCCAAACAGCAGCAAGGCTGGAGATTTATTTTCAGCAGGTGCAGGCATATAGAGAACAAATATACACCACACATATACAGGACCAGCCAAACAGATCACAGACAGACATTCAGAGCACCCACACAAAACCAGACAGCACCAACAGCCTCATCCCTCCAGTAGCTGGGCTCAGACAATCCCTCCACCCAGTAACTGGCCACTGGATCCCAGTGTCCCCTGTTGTTGGTGCCTGGACATACGAGTCCCTGAAGCTGCAGCCCTACTCCAGTTGCTGCTACACACCATTGCACACACGCATACACGCACACACGCATACACACATACACACACGCGAGTTGGCCAGGACTACCCTGACTCCCCAGGTCAATAGCTGACCCCTATACTCTCACCCTTAGAGGCACACTGGCACTCTCACACCCAGAGCTGGCCATTAGACACTCGGTCATCCTCTGGCTCCCAGGTCACTTCACCTATTCACCATCTTGTCTGGCTTAATTTTCATTAGTGATCACACACTCCCTTGCACACCAGCACTTGCTCCAGTTGCTGGCACCATGGACACATGGGCCCTCCAGCCCATAGTCTGACTCCAATTGGTGCACTCCCTCCTTCTTATGTGCACAGATGCACACAGAAGAGAGGGTCCCTCACTTAGGAAAGGGTTAAAAGGGAAGTTAGTAGGAAGATAGGACAGACCATGGTGGTCAGGCACAGGGCATGGCCAGTCAAGTGTACTGAACAACCAACTGTCTACATGTGATCAGCCTTTTTTTTCCCCCTACCCCTCCATTTTCCTACACTAGTTCCTCCCCAAATCACATACCCCCCACCCTCTTCCTATTTTTGGTTCCTCCTTTAAATGCCCTGTAATAAATCCTGTGCAATCCTGAACTGCTCTTCTCCTGTATTCCGTAATATGTCTTACCTCCATGAAGCAACCCCCTTAGTCTGAAAGGTGGGCCAGAGAGCTGCTTCTGATGACTCATCCTGATGGGTTTCACACCTGGACAATGGGCCAGATGGCTCTACTGAGATAGCTCTGGAAGGGGACTAGACAAGATGTTTGTTCCTTAAGAGTCTTTCATATGGCATCCCACCTGACATTGTGCATCCTTGTGCTCCTTTGGGCTTGTGGAGCCGGGTCTTTAATGGGCCAATGACTCTCCTGTGATACTGGGCCTGTGAGGAGTCCCAGTGAGGGTATTATTTGAGCTCCCCCTTCCACCATTGTCTCTCTGAACTTCTTTGTGGGTGTGCAGATGAGCTTTTATCATAACCTAACACTCGTGACTCAAGAAAAAGTCTTTTCTAGATGTCAATAACTACAATTTTGGTTAGGGAATCAAGAATTATACCAGTCACATTGTTCTTTTATTGTCTTATTAAATTTAATTTGTTTCATTTTTCCCCTGCTTCAAGGAGGATCTTTGAAATCTGATAATAAGGTTTCTCTTTATCTTTTCTGCTGATATGAGGGCTTATGAATTCCATGGTTTGGATGAAATGGACAGCATCTTTCCCACAAATTTCAGGATCCCCAACAACAAGCTAGCCAAATTTAACTGTATTGTCAAGTAATACCTGAGTCACACCTGTCCCCTTTGCTTCCCACAGCCTGGACACCAAATTTGTTCTACATTTTTAAAGGAAAGTAACAAAATTTGTCAAAATCCTATAATATTGAGAAGCCATTATTCAAACAAAAAGTTTATTCTATTTTATAGGTTTTATGGCCTTGGAAATAAATTGTATACTTAATTCTAAAGATTTATAAGACTTTATTGACATTACTATATTGAAAACACTTTAACTTAATTTGGACCACTTTCATTGTAAACATTTTAATGAGGCTAAAACTACATTATACATTTTATGTAATTACTTGGATAGATTAGTTTAAGCCCTATTATATAGATGAACTGTACAATTACACTTCTTGTTGTAACATTACAGGATTTATTACGAACAGAAGTATAATTGTTTATCTGCCTGATTAAACGCTTTATTACACTGAGTGGTTTGACACATCCGCACACAATAAATGTACATGCGCACATAAGCACATGTATAGACTTAATATGTACATTTGGTTATTTCCATAAACATGTCTACATTAATATGTGTGAGTAATCTAGAAAAGATATCAGAAATAACAATTGTCTTTACCTTATAAAAATTTTGCTGTCATTAGGAGGTTTTCTGAAGAAATACTCTGAAAGTAATTTACCCAAGAAGAACCTATCTTTAACAGGATTAAGTAATGAACTAAGAGCGAACACAAGCTCATTGGTATACACTAAAATATTTGGAAGGAATATTTGAAAGATCACATTTGGAAGGAATACATATAAGTGAGGTCTGAAGCTGTGTGGCCATTAGTTGTTAATTTGCGAGGTATTTTCACTATTGTTATTTTCATTTCATTTCCAGACATAGTTCATGAATCAAATCCTTTCAGAAGAGTTCTACACAGATTATAAAACAGATGCATACTGTGAAACCTGTATATACCCAACCATATGAGCATATCTCTATCTTTACTACTTTTTTTTTTTTAAATTTTTTTTAATAAACTCTTCTTTTTGCCACCTGGGTGTTGCTTTAGGGTAAGGCATAATGAGTCATCTTTGAAATTTTAAAATCTCTAGACCAATTTATGAATTCTTCACTAAAAATATCTTGCAACTATGATGCTTCCTCCTTTAAAGTGCACAGACTTATAAATTCACAAAGATAAAAGTTCAAACCAACAAAATTAATCTGTTTAATCTTCCAGTTCCTACAATATTCAACTTTCAATCAGTGTATAATGACTAATTGCAGACTTATTCTAAACATCAACACCATTTTGTACTACTACTATTAACTTCATTAAGCTCTAATCACATGAGCAACTGCACTTATGAGCAGTTTTCTATACAGCTACTTTATCATAGCTGAATTTTTTTCCTTAGTTTCTTATCTTTTTGCTCTCAAAAACTAATACAAAATCTGTTATACAAAATCTATTTTACAAAATCTGTTAATATTTTACAGATTTGGCTTTTGGGGGTCGGGAAAAACTACCAAACCTCATTCATGGTGGCGCTGATGCAAACATTTATATTGTTACTCGAATACTTCTAACACAATATCCCTTAATGACTTCCTTTTCTTGAACTGTATAAAATACCAGCACAATGGTTTTTGAAATAAGAATGTTTTAAATTCAGAAATTTTGCACTGACTTTACCATGTACCAGAAAACTTTACAATACATTACATAGTTTCAAGGGTAAGCATATGCTTGGGAAGTAGGAAGGTGAAGAAATGTCTACATATTCTTGCACAAGTAAACTTGCCTGAATAAAGCTATTTATTATTATTTAGGTCCTGAAGATGGGATTAATTTGAGCAAATTTTAGCTCCTCAAAATTTGAGCATATGTACATTAGAGCTAGTTTGTGGTTTTTTTTTTTTTTTTTTTTTAATTCCTTCTCTAGTCAACATAAATAGGTCTCTCTAGAGACTTATTTACCTTAGTCACTTATTTTAAAATAAGATAAGCATATTAGCTTAGAGTGAAAGTCTACATTCTAGAGATTTCACTCTAATAATAAAGTAGAAAAGCAGATATCATCTCATTGTTTTTGAATAGACTCTTTGTGGTTTTGTAATCATACAAGACTTACTATTAACTTATGTATTAGGATCCTGTGTAAAGAGGTCTTCAAGCTACTTTGCCCACTTTTATAAAAATGCTCAGTTTTAAAGGGTTATGAGTATAATTTAGAGGATAATTTGACCTTGTACACTGCCAGTGGAATCCACCTACAACATATGAATGAAAACAAGGTTAAAGTATAGCAGTGTATGCTTTGTCTGAGCTAGCAAATGGTTCTCTGCAACAGGGCAAGATCTGTAGAGTGAAACAGCTGATGCTGAGGATCTCCTTTCCACATCATAGGCATTTTAGTGACTATAATTTGGTCTAGTTCTAGACTGGTCAGACATGATTAAATGAGGTGCTTAACGGAAGTCGTTCCTCCAACCTTTTTGTTTTGAAAAAATAAATCAATCATTCAGGATTCTGTTTCCAGGATTTCTGTTATTAGATAGTAAGAAAAAACAAGATAATTTCAAAAGTCATTAAAAAAGAAAAAAAGAAAGATTAATCAGTATCATTTAACTCATAAAATAGGAAATCATAATTAGCAATTGATCACTAGTTACTTGCTCAGCCATATCCAACTATATCCATTGAGTCATGTGCTTAATGTGTTCCTTGAGTCCTGTATTTAAGAATGTGAACAAACAAAACCTGAAAATATCACTTGAAAATACTTGCAGTCATTGACTAGAAGAGTTTTCATGATAAATTTACTGAAAAAAGGCCTGACCCACTAGCAGCATTATGTGGGTCATAATGCTGATAAAACTAAGAAATAGTCCATCTTTACCCATTGATTTTTAGACACTGCTTTTTAAAATCCATCCACTATAAACATTAAAAAAGAGGTTTCAGTTATGTTCTGTCATTTTCCCTTTATTTATATAATTATTATATTTACCTAAAACATGTTTCCTGTTGTTTGTTATTCTGCATCAAATAAGATAGGATTGGCATAACCGTCAGGGGTGTCATTTTACCTGGAAAGTGGAAATGTTAGATTTATTTTCCAGTATATAGCTGCCAAAAGATACATCTCTGTCTTTTTTCTTATTTTCATAAAGCGATTCAAAATCTAACAAGTCACCCAAACATTACTGCAACCTTTTCATGTGTTACGTTATATAAAAAGTCTGTATCAGTACACAGAAAAACCTTCACAATCATAAAGCATGGGCAAACAAAAAATTGTATCAGTCAAACTTCATTCCTGTTGCAGCAAACTAGGAACTAATATGTAAAAATGTACAGGCAGGGGTTTCTTTGAGATATTATTTATTCTTGGTTTATGTTGTTGCAACTATAACTAAGGGCCAACATATTCAAAAAGATTATTGAAGTTGCTGCCTATGAAAATGGGTTGTTTGGATATAGAATCCCTGATTTTCAGGAACAAATAAATAAAATAAATGTAATTTTTTTTCTTTTTTTTTCTATCGCAAAAGAATGGTGGACAAGGAAATAGTTGTAGTTATTACAGCTCATGGAAAAAAGAAACTATTGTTCCAAAAAATATTTTGAAAAATATGTCTTTTTTTTGTGTGTGTGTAGAGATGTTTGACTGTAAAAAAATGCTGAAATCAGTTGGATGTTATAAACAACATATAACATATTTTTCATAAAGTTTTTTCATTATATTTTTCATGTATTTACAGTACCAGTTTTCTTTCTTTTTTTCTTTTTTTAGTATTCTGTATTTAGAGTGAGTTTTCCCTAAAACTTATGTTAATGGAGAAAGGTGTAGCAACAGAGATTAGTTTGAGGTTCTATGTAGATATTAGTAATATCCAGAATCACGAATAAAGCAGTAACTTTGCAAATGTGCTTAAGGTAAAATTTGCCTTACTGTATGTTCTTGGGCCTTTTAGCATCCACTTACCAAAGTGAACTCTGAGGTTATCAAATGTTCTTGCAATTATGTCACAAGTTACATCAGGACCTAATTTGTTTGTGCACAGACCTGTTTTTCTTTTCCACCATGTTGTCTTTGCTACAATGATTCTTCTTCCCTGTTCAGATACAGTTAATTTAATTCCTGTTTTACAATTCTAGATCAGTTAAAAACCCCATTAATTAACCAGCTTTCTCTAAGGCTGAAAGCCACGGGCAGGATCCAGAATTGTGAATCAGAGAACGGTTCAAATAAAACTCCCTAGAAAATTAGTGAAGACTTACAGCCGTTCAAAATCTGGCACAAGAAATGCAGGATATACCTGTCTCTGAATCAAGAGTTCCTTTCTGACTTGAATAGTGGCTGGACAGAACTGAACTGCACATCTACATGAGCAGTATAATAAAAGGAAGAGGTGAAAAGGACACAATGAAAAAACAAAAGACAACAGTCTCAAATTGTAGCAAGGAAGTATCCAATTAGACATAAAGAAAAAACTCTTCACAGTAATGTCGGTAAACATTGGAATGGACTACCCAGAAAAGCAGTGGAATCTTCATCTCTCACGATTTTAAGATATGACTAGGCAAAATCCTGAATGACCAGATCAGCCCCTGACACTAACTGTGTTTTGAGCAGGACATTGAACTAAATGGTATCCAGGGACTTTTTCCAACCTACATTTTTTAGATTCCTGTGAGAGTAAATCTCAGAGCCCATGCTAGGGACAAGAATCTAAGGGTATGCCTAATACTGCTAGGTCAGAGCTAGCCAGAAACCAGACTATGGCCATGAAAATGATCAGTGTGCTAGAACACCTCTCCTATGAAGAAAGGCTGGGAGAGTTGGGGTTGTTCAGCCTGGAGAAGAGAAGACTTCAGGGAGACCTTATTGCAGCCTTTCAATAGTTAAAGGGGGCTTGTAACAAAGGTGGGGACAGACTTTTTACCAAAGCCTATAGTGACAGGAAAAGGGGCAATGATTTTAAACTGAAAGAGGGTAGGTTTAGACTGGCCATAAGGGAAAAAAAAATATGATGAGGATAGTGAGACATTGGAACAGGCTGCCCAGGCAAGTTGTGGATGCTTGAAAACATTCAAGGTCAGGTTGGACGGGGCTCTGAGCAACCTGACCTAATGAAAGATATCCCAGTCCATGGCAGGGGAGTTGGACTAGATGATCTTTAAAGATCCCTTCCAGTCCAAACTATTCTGTGATTCTATGATTCTCTGATTCTATGACTACCTTGTAATAGTCCATGCTTAGGACTAACTGTTTTGCACAGCAAATTGCTTTGGAGATTCTGAACTAGAGCAGCTGAGTGCTCTAGTTGCACGTCAGTGCTCAAGCCTGAAAAAAAGGCAGAGACATCACTGAGTAGGAGATACTGTTAAAGAAAAGAGATTGCTGACAAATGACCAGTGCAGTTGCTACCTACATTTTGCAGAGCAGTCTACTGATTAGAATGCTATAACATGCAAAAGGCAGTATGTATATGCTATTGCCCTGCTGATGTGGAGAGTAAAACTCAACCTTCCCACCTGCAAAACAGTGTCCAGTACAGCAGGCTGTGGGACAGCTAAAGGTGAGGGTGGGTTGCAATTGGAGGAAAGAATTTACTCCACTCCTATGGAAAACAGAAAGTTGGGAAACTAGTTACAGATGTAGGAGGAGAGGATGCAAAAAGGACTTGACTGAGATCTTGTGATGAGAACAGTGATACGCTGTATGCATTTTACACTAAGATTTTATTGGTTATAATGCACACATGAATTTTACACATCAGTCTCTCTTTCTAGATACCAAAGGATATAGATTAGATTTTGCTCATATCTTTTCTGTTCATTTTTTAGTGTGATTAGAGAACTACTCATTTATTTTCTGGTGACTTTCAGTGAAAAAGAATTGCCTGTCCAATCTTTCTGTAGTTTTTAAAATGTCTCTTGTACCTCATTTTAGGCTTTATATTGATAGATTCAAGAAAACATACAGAGGTACTAATGCATAAACAAAACTCATTAAGTGCCCTTCCTAGATGTTTTATGGAACTCAAAGCAGTTTATGCCATTGCCTAACATAATTAACACAAAAAATATGTTGAAATTTTTGTTGCTGTAAGAATACTTTTATCCCACTGATGGATCATGCATGGCTTTAATATTGTTGAAATGTTATTTGAATTAATTCTTTTCTTTCTTTCCCTTCCACTTTGTCGTGGTTTAAGCCCAGCCAGCAACTAAGCACCACACAGCCGCTCGCTCACTCCCCCCGCGGTGGGAAGAGGGAGAGAATCAGAAGGGTAAAAGTGAGAAAACTCGTGGGTAGAGATAAAAACAGTTTAACAATTGAAATAAAATTGAAATAAAATAATAATAATAATAAATTGTAATGAAAAGGAAAATAAGAAAGAGAGAGAAATAAAACCCAAGAGAGACAAGTGATGCAAATGAAAACAATTGCTCACCTCTAACCAACTGATGCCCAGCCAGTCCCGAGCAGTGCCTCCCCCACTCCCCTCAACTTCCTCCCTAGTGTTACTGCTGAGCATGACATCATAGGTATGGATGATCCCTTTGGTCAGTTGGGGTCAGCTGTCCCGGCTGTGTCCCCTCCCAACTTCTTGTGCACCCTCAGCCTACTCGCTCGTGGGGTGACGTGAGAAGCAGAAGAGGCCTTGACTCTGTGTAAGCACTGCTCAGCAGTAACTAAAACATCCCTCTATTATTCATCACAAGTCCAAAACATAGCCCCATACTAGCTGCTATGAAGAAAATTAACTCTATCTCAGACAAAACCAGCACACCCTTCCCTTTCCTTTTCTCTTATGACCTGTTAGCCTGTATGGAATTTTGTCTCACATATAGGATCAGCTAGGAAATGAGATAAACAATGTGACTGGCTTCTAAAACATTTCTTCAAAAACATGCAGTTCAAATATATCAAACATTGCTCACTTGCCAAATATGTTCATTTGATAAGCATACATCATGATGTGGAAGTTTCTTATGTATGCAAGTGGGAGTTATCATTCTGCCCTTGCTAACACTTCCTTGCTGCTTGTTCACTGCAGAGTTGCTTGCTTTTGTGTAGAAGCAAATAGAAATAAGAAAGACTCACAATATTTCTGCAAAATGCCAATCCTGATTTGACTGTGCAGAATGTAATCTTTGTTGTGGTTGGAAAATAATATTTGTACAGACATTTTTAATTCACGCAAATCTCCAAAGAGGAGCTCGCTTTCTGAGAATATAATTATCCTTGTGTGAACAACTGTATTTGTTCTGGAAATGTTCACCTTGTTGTCTTAGTTAAATAGATGTGTGGCATTTAGGAGGCAAGCAGAAAACAGGAGCATGTTTTAAATTCATTGACTTTCTTGGATATGAACTACACAACCATTTTAACAGAATTGGAAGAGCAGAAGAGAACTAATAGGAACACTCAAAGAGCAAAACAAGTCTTCTGTCAAGATCTAACTTTTGGCATTTAAAGTGTGTTCAACTACATGGCATGTGGGAAGGCAATGTCTGGACAAATATGCTTTACATTTCAGGTGGCACTAAACAATGCAAAGCAGTTTTCCAAATGACTATGTCCAAAATACTGCAAGACATGAATTTAAATTTAAAGGATCTCACTGTAACCTTCACAATTAGGACAATACGAATGAGGTTTTCTTTTTCCCCTGGTGTTTTTTCTTTTGTGCTGTTCTTTATTTTGTTTTGTCTTTTTAACGTTGCAAGGAAGCAAATGTATCTATCTTGTTTATTTGTCCCTTTGTCAAGCTGCCCATTTATCAGCATGAAATGCTTCACAGACCTCATTCCACAGACAGCAGAACATGAAGTCAGCTGCTCTCTGGAATTTATACTACAGGTATGTTCACTGTAGCTTCCAGAGGAAGGAACTGAGGGGACAGCCAGGGAGCCAGGACCAACGATGAACTAAAACATTCTAGTTCCAAAGAGTTCTAAAATGTAGAGCTTCTTTTTATTTTTAGGGTTATCCATTTTTCCTCTGGCACTTTTTGTGCCCTATAAGGAGCATAGGCCATATAGCATAACTTAGACTTGCACAGCTTGAAGGACTGTGTATTGCACACAATCACACAGCTGATGTCATGGTCTCCCACTGAAAAAAGAATTTTATACATTTATGTTAAAGATACATAGTCTCTTACTTCACCAACTCTTTCTACACACAACTTTGAAATTCCTGTAGCCAGGATGAGTGTGCCACCTTACCAGGCTCCCTGCTCAAAGAAAAGTTGCTAAAAGCTCTGCTCCCTATATGCGCCTCCCACCTGGGAGGCAGGTAACAGCCCTGAACATTTGGTTAGAATTTCATGATGTCTCTTACTCTATCTTTCTCTGGAACAATGTATATTTCATTATTTCATGCAAAACCTAATAATTTGAATGAGGGAACTGAAGATTCCCACTCCTATACCTTATAGCCAGCTGCTTAGTTTATTCAGCAGATTGACAGAATTGAAACCACTCCAGCAAAAAGGAAAACAGGCCTAGGTTTCTGAATTTCTGAGTAAATCTCTGGGAGAACTCCTATCAGTTTAGGTGCCACAAACAATCCAAAATTGTGTTGCCTGGATTGTGTGCATGCAGCATCTTTGTGTTTGTGTACCAATTTGCTGGTTTAATCCTAGGTATTGCCAGAAGCAGGCATTTAGTCCTTATTGATCTTGGAGTCACAGAAGCAAAGTAAGTGACCATCCACTCAGCTTTGTGGTGCCATTACTAGATTATTAACAATACAGAACTAAACAGTCTAAAGCTGTAGCTGAACAGTCTAAAGCTGTAGCATTACATTAGCAGTAATGTACAATGCAATTGCTATTGTAAGGGTTATGGAAATATCCATTAAGGCCTGCATAACTTAACGTGAGGAAGGTCAGATGCTGATGTCCTCAGAATAACCTTACAGTTAGTGAATAGTTGAAGATTGAATCCACATTTTGGAATGAATTTGGATATTAGGTCACTGTATCCTTAGAGAACACTCTTAAAAATACTTTCCTGCACTTTGAAGGATACTGGTCTGGTACAAATCCAATCAACTCAGTTATGTGCCTGCAGAACAGCACCAACAGTAATACCACCATGTATCTTACTTTATATTGCTGAACCACCCATTTCCTTATTTCCCTCCTCATTGGCTCAGCAGTAAGGAAAACAGAGGTCTAGCCATACAGGCAAGGGCTACTTCTTTTTCCTGACTCCTCAGGTGCAGCAGAACTCTGGAGCTACCCGTACACTTGTAATTAAATGATCTTGGGTCATTTCCAGTGACTAAGGACAACTAATCCATGTCTGTATTATTAAATTGTCCAGTCCTCCCTAATTCTCAAATTGTGCCCACACACTATTTGAGAGAATACTAGTTGGCATAGACCTTAAACCTGAAATGGATCTTTCTAGCAATGTAGATGACTTAAGATCCAGGGCCTGGAGAAGTTTTGTGGAACTGACTAATTTACCTGTAGCCATGTACTCCATAATCCTGGCAAGCCACTTATCACATATAATGCCTTCAAAATTTGTGATAATAATACAGAATAATTTATTAATACTTTTTAACCCTGTTAAAAATTCCTTATAATACTTAGATACTTAGACACTTAGACATCTGTGAGTATCAGTTTATCCACAAATTATATTATATTATACTCTAAATGTTAAAGAAACATTTAGAGTAGCATATTAAAAAGAAAAACAAAAACAAAAACAGAACAAAAAAAAAAAAAACTGACTTTGATCAGAACTTAGCATTAATTAATATATATATTTGTCTAAAGATCACTCTAGATTCATATCACTATAATTATTACATAACTTCAGTTAAGGCCCAAAATATGTTAAAAAGTCAGTTTTGCCTGCTTTGTCTTGATTAATAGTAAAAAGTAAGGGTAAAATAGTTCAACAAATCAAAGATCTTGTAGAATATCTTGTGAAATGGTAGGAATAAAGTAATTTTAAAAATATATTAATATACACATAATGATCAACAGACATCCCTACAAGTGTCTGGGAAGGATACTAAAATCACTGTGGTATACATAGCTTTTATGGACTACACTCTCTTCTCTGAATTTCCTCTTTAAGAAATAATATTGAGTTCATTTCACTTTTTCTTATATTCTATTCTGTTAATTATAAAACTGTCCAGGGTTCTGTTTATTCAGGTATTTATAGCTTATATCATGGTGTTTCCCAACTTGTAGTAATTTATTCTTACAGCACCCTTTGGAGTAGGTATTAGTAACTCTTCATTCCGATGAGGCACTGAAGACCTTAGATAGCATAAAATTAAATACTGGAACTCTGAAGAGAAACAAGTTGATTACTTTTGCCTGGGGTAAATACATACAACAGCATGCTCTGTTGTTACTCTAAAAAAAAAAACAACCCACAAACCACAAATCAAAAAAACCCTGACTTTCTTCTTGTTCCAGATTAATTATGCTTTTCTTTCTGAAACTTCCTCCATGTCTTGTATCATGATTAACTCTTCCAGTCCTCACGAAGTTACATTGTATATGATGGAGTGCTACTGGAAAACACTTCATCAAAAATTCCGTGAGAGATAAGAAAATACTTTGAAAAATTATCATCTCACTCACAGGTGTTGGTTTGGGTTGTGGGTCTTGTTTTTTTCTTTTTGTTATTGCTGTAGTTGTTTTTGATAAGTGTAGCCAGAATATGAATCAATTACTGTTATAATTTGTCACCTTTCATAGAAACAGAGGTCATGTCAACAAGTATACTTGTTAAGGTCGCGCTGTGTTTCAGATGAAGATGCAAAGGTTTCTGTGCTTGCTCTTACTGATATATCGGATGCATTGAACAGTTAACTACAAAAAGAATAAATTATAAATCCAATTAATTTACCTTTACTATTTCATAATCCCCACTCCTCCCTTGGCTCTGATCTCCCTGTAGTGCCAACACCTACCCAGCCCTAGACACCCTCCTCTCCACTGCTGCCCAGTCTCTGGAGTCCATCAGGGGTGGCTGGGACCCTTCACCCCCCAAAATAGGTGGTTACCATGCCCCCATACCCCGAAGTTTTCCATGCCATGTCCCTTTCCTAGGCAGCTGTACTTGACGTACCTCTGTGTGGCCTGAGAAAGCCCACTGACAGCCCACAGCAATTACATGCCTCCACAGCAGATCCCCTATGAGACCAGATCTCTGTCAGTTGTGAGGACACACTGTACTGTGAGGGAATGCCTGGAGGGCAGTAACAGGCCTTACTGCTCCTGTAATGAGCTCCGTCTTTCCCCTCACCCTACCCATGGCCAAGGTCCCCATTGCAGCCCCTTGGGGCCATCATCCACTGCCTCAGTGATATTGCAGCAGGGCTGTTCTCCAGTTCTCCACAGCCCTGCCCAGCCCAGCCATGGGCAGGTACCTTTCTAGTCTAGTTCTTTTTCTAAAAATTATGTTGGTATTTTACAGTGCAGAGCAAAAGGAGAATATACGCAGATAGTCTTTAGTGAAGGTAGAAGAACCCTTGTTCTAGTTGAAAACCTATAGGATTAAAAAGGTGATGGGAACAGCTGTTGCCCTAATTATTTAAGAGGAATAACTTGTTTCATTATATTTCTGTCAAAACACCAGTCTGATACGTGTACTGTGAGAAGAACCCATCATTCGTGGTGAGAAAAGCAAATGAATATGTGATTTCTGTTCCCCACCTAAGTAAGCTGAGTAAGATGTCCAGCTACTCACCTCCATCAAAAGAAAGATGATTCTGTCCATGTACAAATATTTAAAAACTATTTGAGTAATTGAAAAGAAAGCAGTTCTTAAGATGGCTACAGAATGTATGTATTTACATTATTAGTAGAGGATACAAGTCTTTAAATCTTATATTTTGGACTTAAATTCCTATTTTTTGTTTAAATTTCACTTTAGGTCGCTGAGACCTGTTTTGAACTTTACTCAAGCATTAAACTTAGTGTTTAGCACAAATCTTTCTCCCACCAGATAGTATATCCTAACATATTGTAGCTGGAATATGGAAGACGACCTACATATTAAAAACAGGAGTAGATACACAAAACTGACACTAGTCACTTCAGAAAAGTAAGTCTTGATCACTCTTCATAAAAGGTTATTTTAATTTGTGGAAAACACAAGTATTCTAAATGATTTTGCAGCAACTTTTACCTATTCATATAATCTCAATAGTTTATCTTATAATAATAGTAAGTTCTAGTGCATTTCTGATAATACCGGGTTTTTTTTCTGTTGATGAGTTTTCCTCCCTTTCTGAAATGTACTTTGCAGTTGCATGGCTGTGTCTTATTTGCAAGCTACTGGAATCTTTGTATACAGCTTTATTTTTCCTTGTTATTATCATGGTCTTTATTCTGATTCACTGCTTCTCTCATGTTAGTATTGCATCAGCAGTTTCTGTGTCTGCAAGAACACTGTTTGCTTTACATGTTATCAAATGGTTTTGTGACGCTACTGCAGATGGTCTTTACAAAAGTTTGTCAGCTTAATATTCATCCTATTTTCCTGTTCATTGTGGCTTTGTTAATTTACTATGAAGTGCTGGATTTTTACAGGCTGTTCAAAGGAACATAACCATAATAGTTACATCTTTCTCTTCTTCATAGTTTCTCAAATATCCTCATTGCTGATTTAGCAACTTTTTCAGTTTAGCCAATAATGACATCATAATATGAATATATCCCTGCTGCTCAATGCTAACTTCCCGTTTCTGTTTTCTTTGTGCACATCAGTGAAACACACAGTACAAAACAGAAACTGGGTTTGAACCTTCAGTGTCAAGGAATTGAGGACAGTAACAGGCCTCAATGGCACTGCCCATGATACCCATGAGGAACCCCATCTCATCCACCCTGGGACCATCAGCCCCTGCCCCAGTGACACCACAGTAGGGCCTGTCTCCAGATCCCCACATCCATGCGCTGCCCGGCCATGGGCCCCGCTGCCCGGCACCCACCCACGGGCCCACATCCCAGCCCAGCCTCAGCCCGTCCCTGTCCCCAGGAAGGTGTCCGATGCCTGCGGCTAAGGCTGCCCCAGTGGTCCCCGGCTGCCCTGCTTCTGTCTGGGGCAGTGGGACGGGTCCTGCCTGGCAGCTCTCTGTTCCTCAAGGATCTGCCAGCTCGCACGACACCCTGACACTAAGTTGCCTCCTGTTCAAATCTTGAAACCCCAAATTTGGGATTCCTGTCTCAGGCCTGGAAACGCACTGGCCCTTCACGAGGCAGCATGAAGAAGCAACTGTGTGTGTTGGATCTACAGACAGTATAAATGCATTTGCATGGACTAGCTTGAGGATTGCCTATTCTGAATACTGTTACTGTTTCTTGAATTTTCTTTGAATTCTTGATGCCACTCCATCTACCCAGGGGAAAAAAAAAAATCATGGTATCTCCAGAAAGAAGCTTTCATTTCACAAGTTATCAAAGGTGTGCTTCTTTATAGAACAAGAAGAAGAAGAAAAAAAACTACAAAATGCTGCTAACACAAAGTTAAAATTATTTATTGCTAGCAAGTATCTGAAGCTGAGCCTCCCTGTGATTATGCAAAACACAGTGAGAATTAACACCTTATCGATTAGTTGAAAAAAAGAAAACTGGCAAAACTAAACACAAAGTTGCCTGCAATCATTTAAAAAGTAATTCAAAGTAATCCTCAAATTTCCATTCCTTCTCTCTAGGGACTTTCACAGAGTTTTCTAGTTACCCATCCGCTGATGTTGACTACACATTTTCTGCCCTATTTAACTCAGTCAGCAGTCTGTCAAAGTTCCTAAAGCACCAGGTGTGCAAATGTGTCATCTTTATCTCTCCTAACTTTATAGTTATATACTATATACTGAACTAGTCATCTGAGTCTCCCCTTATGATCAATAGAAAGAAAAAAATACTTCTGGGGAGCAACCAGTGTACCCTATTTCAGGATGAAAATGAATCACTCCCTAAATGTATCCATATTTATCCCTTGACAGTAATGTTTAACTGACTATAACAATAGCCTGCAGTGCCTAACTCAGATGTACATGTGCATTCTAAGCATCCAGAATTAAGAAGTGGATCCCATCTAAATTCCTAGAGAATTTACTGAGCCAGAGCCATATCTATGAAATGAAAAAACCCAACACCTAATGTGGTCATTCATTCAATTTGCAAGTGAAGTTGCCTCATACTTGGTTAGTATCCATGCAGCAGTTTGGCTGCTTTTGAACCAGTGACTTATCCTGGAGTTTGATGTCCATTTCTTTAGCAATAATGCAGTTTAAGCAGACCTTCTGCCTCTGTGGAGTAGTTGTTTGTAGCTGCTAGGGCAGCAGAATAAATTACCTATGAAAAAAACCCCGAGCATAAATAATGGTCTAAGTAGATGCTCAAAGCAACTCAGAGACCTAATGGCACTCAGATACAGCTAGAAAAGTGAAGTACTGAGATATGGTAGAGATTTAGTCTTTTTAACTTGACTTTCATATGAGCTTGGATATGAATTTCAGGGATGTAGTCAGGCTTCTCTATAAACTTGGAACTGGAGTTTAAAAATGCTCCAGTTCTTCAGTAGTCCCAGGGTTATTTATTTAACTTTTCTTCACTATGAAATTATTTATTTAAGCTTATGGTCTACAAAAAATCAAATTAAATTTGCCTTAGAAGTGCTGAATTGTCTCCAATAATTATAAAGGATTAGTTGAGATATAGACATCTGCATTGTTTCCATCTATAAGTCTGAGTATTTTTATCATACTTGCCAAAGTTTAAGCATACACAAAAATCTAGGGATAAGACATTGTAATTTGGCCAGTTATCTCAAAAGAGACCCTGACTATAATAACCTTTACTTCCGCAACTTCCCTTATTTTCAGATTAAACTATTATAACTCACCATAACAGCACAGAAAGTAAAGATTGAATGATATCATCTCCATGTAAAGTACTTTGATGACCCTGCTCACCTCAGGGGATAATTGAAAACAAGAGGTGCAATTTTAGGTAAATACATTGAAATTCATCTTCTGCTCAGTCCTTATGAGGCAGACCTTTGAGAACACATTCTAAGGTAACTGAAGTCAGTGAGTTATTCCATGCTTAACGACCTAGGTCTGATTCCTCTGTCAATCCTCACCTTGCAGTTTCACAAAAATGACTATTTTTCAGTAATGCATGAAATTCTGGAACTTTGTCCTTGGAAAGATTAACTGTGCACTTTTCTAGATGTTATGCAGATCAAGATGTAGAAGATATTGTTAAATAAACTTTATTCCCAAATCCATACTCATATAACTAATTAAGTCTATAAATCCAGAGTGCAAAATCACACTTGACTGCATGGAGGAAGTTGGGAGAATGCATGTTTCTTCTTCCCTCTTTTTTTTTACCTCAAAAAAATTTACAGAAAACTATACAACATATGTGGAAAGTCTGTACTGAGGATATCTACAGTAGTGATATTACAATATGTAATCTATATATTTACATTTTATTTAGAAACAGTATGTGTTACCAAATTTCCTGCAAGTAAATCCCAGATTATCTGAAAGAAGCTTATGACTGAGCAGCAGTGTAGATTAAATTTATTTATGGAAATAAAGTGCAATTTTCTACCAAGCCTTTCTCCTTAGTATTTTCTTTGTATCTACTTTACTGTAGTATGCTTCCTTTCTTAGTAGCTCTGTTAATTCTGGTTCTCCTATTTTATTTTGTTTTAGAAAGGGTTGTT
This sequence comes from Fulmarus glacialis, assembly GCF_000690835.1. Taxonomy (NCBI): domain Eukaryota; kingdom Metazoa; phylum Chordata; class Aves; order Procellariiformes; family Procellariidae; genus Fulmarus; species Fulmarus glacialis. The sequence continues at coordinate 26,879 of NW_009220004.1, forward strand.
AAGGGTATAGTTCATCTGCAAAGAGATGTGTGGGTCATTGGAAGTGCAGATAAGCACAAAGTTATATACCTGAAAGTACAGCAATTTCTTTTCCTTTTTTTTTTTCCTTTCTTTCCTCTTTTTTTTTTTTTTTTTTTAATTTTATCTGAAGCTTATAGCACTCTGGCAAAAACTAAATGAACAGAAACAAACTTTTACAGAACACATTCATGTCACACAACATTCATCACAGTTTCATTTCATTGTAAGCAATTTTAAAAATGAAGCCACACATCAGAAGCTTATGTGCTCAAGTTCAAGTGCTTTTTAAACTATATTAAAAGGATAATGTTCTGGATTTTTTTGAAAGGGTCTAGATGGCTTTCCTCATTAAAATACATTTTAAAATAAATTCATTTTTATCTCAAGACATCTAAGAGTGAGTATAAACTGTACAACAATGTTTATTGTTATTTCATAGACTTTAGTCAGTATTGGCATTTAAGTATAAAAAGAGAGAATTAATATTATAGTTGATTTTTCTCCTTCTCTTACTTTCTCTTTATGCATCTTATAATTGTCTTGCAATTGTTTCTCATAAAAACATAACAAAACCGCACACAAATTGAATTCACTAGCATTAGAAATGAACTTCAATTATGTCAGAATCCCTAAAGACTTTAATAGCATGTTAAAACATCAAATTAAGCTCTATACTAGCTCACAGATCTCTTAAGAGTGCACAATCTTTATTGTCTGACAATTAAAAGAAATGCAGACACGTATTAACTTTAAATACCTCTGTTATCAAAACCAGTACTATGCATGGTGTTAAATGCTTTGAGTTAGGGGCATACTATTAATGTTGCAATATAGTTGCTTTAGTTGAACAGTAAAAGTCATGCTTCAAAAAGGCCAAGGATTCTAGCATTTCAGCAAGACAGAAAATTCCAAATGTATTGCAAGTCTGTATAAGATACTAAATATGGAGGCATGATTTGAATGATCTGATATAATGTACTTTGTTTTGTAATTGCAATAGCTATCCCATCTGAAGCAAACCTTTCTTCATTTCTCCAGTCTTTTCCAGAATCATGTATGTACAATGTAGCCCTAGAAATTCTATAGATGGATGAAAATCACAGTAACCTGCAGGATATGAAAGTCAAAAATGAAATAAATTTTGGTGGCCTTGATTCAGCCTTTGTCAATGGTCTCATGTGGCACAAGAAAATAATGAGCAGAAATATTTTGCTAGTATCAGCAGTTTAGCTGTTGTTACAAATTAATGGGCTTTTAAAAAGAAGTCACTTCTTGGTCAACGCAAAATAGTATTCTGTGTAATCTGTCCTTGGTATTAACTTTGGAAGTGGAAAACATGAACAGGAATATAGAAGTAGACATAAAAAGTCCAGCTGTCTATACTATCAGAGACTTTGCTACCATCCAGCCTCTGTAAATAAAAAAAAGTTTTTGCATCCCTGCAGGCGACATGGTTGCTCATGATTTAAGTTTTCATGTTTATCACAAGTCTTACACCTTTTCTCAATTTATAGAGGAGTCAAGCCAGTGTCATGTTACAATGCAATGAGACAGTTAGGAACCAGGTGGGCCTTCAGCCTGTTGGGGTTTTGGAAACACCTACTAATTCTTTATTATATGTTTTACTTCAATTCCTTCTCTCATTGGCCCCAGTCTCAAAATAAGAGAGAGAGAGATGGAGTGTAGGCTAGAGGATGGGAAAAGTAAGAACTGTAAAATTTGTCTGCTTAATTATATCCCTTTACTGAATCAATATGTTGGTCAAGAAGATTCAGGCTGTTGAGCTAATGCTCTAGTTACAGGGTTTTTTTCTCTCTCTCCTTGTTTACACCCTGGCAGCTTGCTGTGGCACTGGGTTTTGGGAATATGTGAAGTAGGAGAAGAATGACTCTTTGAGAGGTGCTTTTACTCTACACTGCAATTAACTCGAAATCACATCAAATCCTTATTTCTTCTGACATTTGTCTCTTCACAACCTGAGCATAATGATTTCTAACAATATCAAAATTTATTTTAATTAGATGAAAGAAAATGATTCTGCACCACCACCACAAACAAACAAACAAACAAAACCTCTCCACCTCCTGACCCCCCAATTCTCACTTTAATACTTACCCAATTTATCATTTAAGTAGAACAGTAGAATGCTGGTTGTACATGAACAGACTTTATTTTCTACCTTTTGCTGTAAAAAAACCCCAAACCACAGCTGTGAAGGTTATTCACAATGAGAAGTAGGCCAGTGTTGCAAATGAGTGGTTTAGAGGCCACTCAAAGAATCACTGTTGATGGTATTAGCAGAAAGTGATTTTAATAGAAATTTACAAAAGCGACTTAGCAGAGTTCAATGGCAAGGTTCACTCTATCACTTACTACACAGATGAAGCATACAAAGGAAAAGACCATGGGAAGCAGAGTAGACCCGGCTAGATTTACCCCTAGTCCCAGACTTGGTCAACGGTATATGTCTAAGGGATTATGTGCATTTAGCAGCAGTCTAAGGTTCATTTACAATCTTAAAATAGATCACAAGATTTTAGCAGACTATATTTGCTAGCAGGTACTTCCATCGATTCACACACGCACGCACACGGATGCAAAGATGGATAAATATACAAAGATATACCTGTTAAAAATCCTGCTCAAGTTCAGTGAAATACTCACGTAAAATGTCTTGGCATTTCTCAATGGACGAAGGGTTGATCCTCGAGCAGTGTTGCAGCCCAGGTCCTGTGCCAGCTGGCGACGGTCCTCCGAATATCGCAGACTCAAGAATTTGCAAATGCTGAGGAGCATTCATCTCAGAGGGAGATGTTGGGCACAACCTGCTGCAGTCCAGGAGAGCTCAAAGGGTCTCCATTTGTGTGCAAGATGATTGACTTTAGTCATCTGTAAATTTCCATCCTGGCCACAGTCCAAGGCGGTAGTGACTAAAATTCTGAAGGTTTCAGTGTTGTTACAACTGAGCACAACTCAGATAAGATGGTGCCTGGGCCAGGCAGTGGGCGTACGTCCCCAGCCTTAGCCATGCAGAGTTTCTGATATGGTCAAGGAGCTCTCAACCGTCAGACTCAGTACACCAAGACCGAGGTTTCATGGGAATTTCCGAGATCAACAAGCAGCCCAGGGAAAAAGGAGAAGGGCTGGGGAATGCACCACCACAGCCAGCTAGACTTGTAGCCAGAGACCCTGACAGCTATGATCTCTACCCAAGCACTACCCAAGAATTTTTCTGTTTTCTTTCCGACAACACTTGTCCTCCCTTTCCTCCTTCCAGTCTTTTCCACTGTTGCAGGCCTGCAAAATCCCTCTCCAGATGATGTCAGAAGCTGGCAAGTTTTGACCAAGTTCATCCCTCTTTGGCATGTGTCTTCTTTTTCACCCATCAATATAAGAAGGAAGAAGAGTGTAAGGGTATGTGGAAGGACAGTGTCTGCTCCTTTAAGAGTATCTGGTCAAGGACATTTTCAATGGGGAAAAAAAAGAAAAAAAAAAGATAATAAGAAAAGGAGGGAACCCTAAACAAAGAACATACAGGGACACAAACCTAACCGACAAATGATAGGGGAGGCAGTGATGAGAACCAAGCCTGGTCAGTCACCATAATTGATCAGGGCATGTGGGAGAGTGAGAATGTTTATTCCAGGAGGTTATTTGATCAGGGATCTTGTCAATTGGGAAACTAAGGGAAAAAGGGGAAACCAGGAACAAAATATACAGAGACACAGATCTGACAAAACACACATGGAGACAATGACAGGAAACAAACCTTGCCACTCACGCTAATTGATGGGCTGTCAAGAAACTACAGGTCTCACTTCCAGAAAGATCAACCTGGTCTTTGCAACTGATAAGACTGTGAACCAGGGGGACCCCAGACTGTGAGGGGTGCAGGAATTGATAGAGCTGTACAGACCCACGGGGATGTGCAGGGGAAGGAGGAGCAGAGAGGAAAGAAAAGAGGTTAGACAGAATATGGTATAAAAGGCGCCAGTGGCATGTAAAAAGGGGCCAGTCAGTATGCTTGCCTGGCTGAGCAACTACTGATCCTGATCACTGCAAATGAACCTGATCACTGCAGTCTATCCTATCTTCTTATACCTTCCTCTTAAACCTTCTCTTAACTGTGTCACTCTCTGTGCCATGTGTATGTGTGCTGCAAGGACTCAGTGACAGGTACTGGTGAGACCTCTGTGTGTGTGAGCGGAATTTGGTGCCAGGTCCCGGCTTGTGGTGTCCCGGCTACTGGAGCCAGTGGGGTCTCAGCATCAGCTATTGGAGCAAGTAGGGGTCTTTTATCTCCAGACACTGGATCAGAAATGGTGTGTGTTGAGATCAATTTCCCCCGCTAAACTTGCAAGATGTGAAAGTCTTAACATGCACCTCACTTCTACTGAGTTGTAACTTTCTAAGCATTCTAGATTTTTTTTTTTTTTTTTTTTTTTTACTTTTAGAATAAAACCTTACATGATATGACTAAAAGGTGGTGATTAGTTGTGAAAAGCATGTGTACAGAAAGATATTAACTGCTGGAATCTGGACCTCTTGTAAACTCTTACATGAAGATTGACCCAAGTGATAAAGCTAGTAATGTGGCACATACTGCTTTCCAGAGACTAGGCAAATTTCCCTCCGAAAGACTTCAACACACGGGAACTATTAGCAATGATTAAGTTTCTTGAATCACAAAGTATTTTTCTTAACACTGTAAAATAATCAGTTAAAAAGGGAGTACTTAAATTCACAATTTAAATGACAAAAGCAACCTTTCTTAAAGGAAGGTGAGTTGTGGAGTTGAGATCTGTATAACTCCTAAATATTTAATTCCATGAATACACCACATTTCTCTGCTTGTTGCCAGTGAATGCAATTCAAGCATTTCTATAACTTTGTTTTAGTTTGGACTGAATTGGAGGAAACATATTAACTACCAGGTAATGAAAATGTCACCTCAAATTCTTCACATGTGTTCAAGTTCTGTAAACTAGGTTTGAAGGGGGAAGGGG
>NW_009220005.1:0-1117 GCF_000690835.1 Fulmarus glacialis
GATTCTATGATTCTACGAAAGTAACTGTTCTGTGTTTGTTTTCTGTTGAGCAGCTAATGCGTACTCTAACTGAATGGACTTTAAATACCTAAGTAATAACTACAAAGTAGTCCACAAGTAACAGCTGGCTGTGTCTGCTGAGATACCAGAGAAGACAATGCCTCTCTCAACAAAACAGGTCCAAATGCCCTGTTTAGGCAGTCCAAGAAATTCACTCCAAAAGATGATTGTTGGTTTTGTCCTTGCTCTTACTATAAAACCAACCTAGTCCTGATTGACACTAAAAGAAAGAGTGCCATAATCTTTTGAGGCATATATGCTTCAGGACAGATTTAAGACAATATCTCTGATTGTCTCATGTCACAGAACCAGTGACCCTATGTGTCACAGTAAAGGCTTTAAAGAGGATTTTAAACTGAAGTGTTTTGTGGGTCTGATTTGTTTTGAAGTTGTTTTCTTCAAAACTAGTAAACTGAGGAAAATATTTTGGTTTTTGAGTAGGATCTGAAGATCAGCAGCCTATGCATTTTATTCTCATAAGGAACAGAAACAGTGATTTGGATTGGAGTAAATCAAATCTATTTAACACAGAGAGGGAAAAAAAAAAGGTAAAAAAATTGACCCAAGCAATATAAATGACATGAGAAGTGGAATATGGGGTTTTGGTGGGTTTTTTAATTCTGTTTCCCAAACATGGCATCCATAAAACTTTAGGCCTAGAATCTCAGAGGAAAGTAAAGTCCTACCATCACACCTAAAATGAAAATGGTGTCCTCTGTGTAAGCGCATATGCAAACTATATGGCATAGCTGAGAAATACAGGTAAATACTGAGGAATATTTTTCTGAGTCTTTTTTTTTTTCCTTCAGTGACTCTGTTATGTAATTTTTTGTGTTTGGTCCTAGTCTGAAATCTAACAGGGGGCCAGATCAGATGAAATGACTGCGAATCCTCCTCCATGGTTGATGTTTCTACCCTTCCAGCCAAAATTGTCTTCTAGGAATTGCCTACTTTTCTCACTCCTACTTTCACAGGCTACCTCACTGTTACACAAATTTGGTCTAAAGACTAATAAGGAATACTAGTCACAGTCATCTCTAAGGCAGGCAGTAGAGTC
>NW_009220005.1:1144-31190 GCF_000690835.1 Fulmarus glacialis
AGAGGCGAGATCTCTTAAGTTAGATCCCGATGTAAGACTAACTTCTCATTTGTTTGAAATGCTAGGAACACGCGTATCCTATGAAGATCTGTGGAATTCCAGATCTGTTTCATGAAGAGATGAACAAGATAGGATGGGAAGTCCCTAGTGTCAAAAATGTTAGTCTGCAGAAGTCTTTTAGTAAGTGATGTTGTCATATCAGTTGTAGATATGTAGAAATGTTCTTGGCAAACCAGGAAAAATAGTAGAAGAATAAGATAACTGGCTATTGTATAAATGTGTTTCTAATTGTGAAAGTACTATGCACATACAGACTAGTGTTTTGCTCTCTATTCAGAACATTTCCAAAGTCGATTTACTTAGTGCTCTTTTGTAGAACTCATATTTTACTTGAATTCATATTGACTCAAATTCTATAAAGATGTATTTTGTTAGTAACTACATTTCCACTCGAAAAATTTGAAATTGCAAGTCTACCTCAAATGCACCTCCAAAGTTTTGTTAAGGAATTTCCCATGAAGAATTGAAACAAAGCTTTTAACTGAGGGGCTGACCAAAGAAACAAGTCTTCTCTTTCCTCTAGAAAATTTCTTCCCTAGAAAATTTTCAAATTACCTTATCTCTCTATGTTCTATAATGACACTTCATCATTGTTGGTAGTGTGCCAACACAAATTTAAAAAAAGGAAACAGTAGAAAAAATTCATTGCTAACTTCTCTGTATCATCAAAGGCCAGCATTTTATATTCTTCAGAAACATAAGCACTCTAAAAACTCCTCTTTCTTTTTGATTTTTAATCTGGGCAGATTACTTTCTTATAATGAAATAAAGAAAAGAATGGAACATAAAATAAAAAAGTCAGGTAGCAGAGGTTGTCGTGTTCTTATTGAAGAACTCAAAGGCAGTAGCTTTTCTGGCATCTCTGAATGAAGTTGTCAGTATAAGTTAAAGCTGCTTCCCTGCTATAAGTTAAAGAAATACAGTAAAGTGTATTTCTGAAGCTGGGTGATTAAGAAAAAGGGAGTTTAAGATTGGCGATTACTTGTCATCCTCCAGCTTCCATTGCCAGAATTTTGAATGATCAAAGCAACCATCTTTATCTTCCTACATCCTCAGTATCTATCTTATTCATGTTCTTTTTAATGGAGAACTATTCTTGTGTGATTGGTATTTAAATATGTTTGATTTCATCATTAGATGCTAGGCACTTGATTGGTGCTACAGATCATTAGAATGGTCTTTTTGAACGGAGGATGTATGATCGCTGCAGCATAATTCATTCATCCATCCTAAACCTACCATCAGCCTTGAATGCCCTAAATCGTTTCTATTTTCTCTGTGTATGTAAAGTATGATTATCAAAGTTACATATTTAATATAAATATTTTTTCCAGTGTAGAAAGAAGTTCAGATTCTGCCTTACTAATATATAGAGAACATATCCTTCATAGTATGTTAATTATTTATTTATAGTTAGTTAAGTAATAGGCTAGTTATCAGAGGGAGGAAAGGTTGCTTTCTGCCCAAATTCTGCCTGGAAGCATCCAGCGACCAGCAGCACTTCTCAGGTCAGATAGGAGCACTCTACAAACCTCTGGGAGAAGTGTTAGAACCTGCTATCTAGATTAAGTGTTGAGTTTATGAATCTTAAGAAGTCCTTGGAGAATTGCTTTGAGTTGATGTGTGTGACCTTAGGGAGAAAATAGTTAAATAAGGATTTACATTCCAGTGTCAAGATCTCCTTCAATGAAAGCAATACTCAACATTGAATACAAATTTAGATTTTATCTGTGGATCAGATTCTAAGGTATGAGCTATTTAAATATTTTAGCTGTTTTCTAGCTGAATGAAATGCAGCTGAATGAAATTCACTTTTTAGAGCTGAGTTACTGTACAAGTAATAGTAACTATTGTTTCCTGTTACTTCAGTTTACTGTTTCTAAACACACTAACTGTGTAATTAATACTTGATATACATTTAATATCTGTGTGGTAGTGAACTTGTTTACTACTTTTACCATAATATTTATTGGGGTTAAGCATCAGTAAAGAAGAACTGGTATTCCATTCCTAAGTGAATGGTGATCCATGGACCAAGACCATTACACCCATCTCCTGGCTGCTAGCACTCCAGTACGTGCTCAAGGATACTAAGAGGTAACACAGCATTGCTTCACGAATTTGCGCAGGACAGTTTGGGAACTGGTAATAGAAAACATCAGTTTTGGAGAACCATCTTGCAATGACAAATACTAGCATCGTAGTAATTCAGATGGACAGAGAGGAAATGCCTTCCTCTCGTGAGCCTCACAGTTCATAACAAGGGAAAATACAAAACCTAGAATTATTTTCTGTAAGAAAGCACACAAAAATTATCTTGCAATTTGTTCTCAAGTATAGATATGTCTCTAAGTTAATCTTTCCTCAAACGCTTTACTGGCAAATATGAATGTGTGGTTGTCATCCCATGCCACGTGTCATTTGTTGTCTCTTGAATTTACACCTATACTCAGTTCCTTTGAGGAAACTTTTGGTATTTCTAAAATATACACCCTCTGTATGTTATAAATGCTACTAATGGCCAGATATTTTTGCTTAATCAGGAAACTGAATGCCTTGTTTAAAAAAACCCCTGTAGAGCTGCAAAACAGCTGACAAAATAATTCCCAAACTATCATACTTCAATTTCACTCTTTCTCTTTTAAATTTTTTTCTGGCAGGGTTTTTGCTTTTTCTGAAAGACCAGCTTTTGATCATCCTGACCAAAGGTGAAATCAGCTGGGCAGATACAGAAATCAGGTAAAGCACTTGTGACTTTTTTTTTCTATGAAACTCCTTGGGAATCAGAAAACGAACCCCAAATAGGTGATAGAGTCCTTAAAGAATGCAAATCACAATTGTTTTACTATGCCAAAATTTCTGCTAAAAAATGGACTGTTATTCTAAGTCTTATGATAAGTAAATATTCTAGGGAAAAACAAGGGTCCCTATGCAGAACTTCTGGACACAAAATTGAAATATAGTAAAAGTTAAAGTATAAACTACGTTAAAAGTGTTCAAAGAAGCTATAATGCTTGTACTTGATATAAATGGTAAAATATCCTGTGAGGAGATATTTGTAACTCTCTCAATTTATTTACCTTTGGGATGTGAGTTTACAGTGTCATTTTCTATCCCACAGTATGACCTATAAATGATTGCAGCAAAAATGCAACTAAGTTTTTTAGTGTACTGTTGGAAGAACACAGTTTGTCTTTCATTTGAAGAAATATTTGTATCGTTTTTAAGGGGCATAATCTGAGAATTAAAAATGGATAAACAGCTGACCTCTAGTGTTGGAAGAGTTTTTGCAATTCTTAAGATTAGGAGGGATCAAAGTGTCAGGCAGATGTTGCCATAACGTGTTTGTCTGCAGTAAAACGTTGCTATCCTAGATAGTGCATTGCTTATCCACCTAACTACGATGTTTTGATTGTGAATTTTGAAAGAATGTAATTAATTTTCTCTATATGCCTCACTGCTTTTAATGCCTTCGTCCTAGAAAGCTTTTGTTTGATGATGGTAAAAAAATTAACTTTTCATATTTTTTGTAATGACTTTGGGTTTCAGGGATGCATAAAAATGTGCTTAGAGTTATCCATGGCTATGTTTGCATTTACATGTTTCTATGTATATACAGCTGTATATTTTAATATCTACAAATCTATTTAAAAGGTGCTTATACATGGAAAAAGACAATAGAGAATAAATAGTAAGTAATGGTGGTGAAGTGTGGTGGTGAACATCCATGGTCAGGTAACATAAAAAACTCCAAAACCATAACTGCCAGCCTTTCCATCAGCAGCGTGTTTGCTTTAGACCAAAGAGGGGAAAAAAGAACAGTGTAAGAAACTAAGTGGTGCCAAATAGTGCACAGGACTTCTTTTTCAATTTGATATATTTGAATATTACATTATGAAAGACTAAACCAAATGTATTTTTTTCTGTCCAAAACAAACAATAATATTCCAGAAATACTGGCAAGTATGTTAATATAAGATCAATAAATTCTTCAGGAATGGTATAATATATACCCTGTAAAAGGCTGTTACTTTGTATTACTTTTAAATAAAATGTTACATGGATATAGTAAGATAGAGAATATACAGAAGGAATATTTCTTGTTTGTTTTTGTGTTTAAGAACGTGGTCAGGCTTATTAAATGTGGTCACAAAACTATTACCTTCTAAGGCTGGGCTTTTAGTCAACTCAGTATTCAGATTTGTTAAGTGATCGTGAACCAGTAGTAAATAAATATTTTAAACCTTGTTTTCAACAGAGCGAGCTGACTGTTGATACTTAGAATCATAGAATCATTTAGGTTGGAAAAGACCTTTAAGATCATCAAGTCCAACCGTAACCCTGACACTGCCAAGTCCACCACTAAACCATGTCCCTAAGTGCCACATCTACACATCTTTTAAATACCTCCAGGGTATTTATTATTTAAGCAGGAGATGTTATTTTTCTAAGAGTGTTAGTATGAACATCCTTCTGCTGGCATTTTCGCTACTGTGCTGTTGATTGTCACTGGTCTACATTAGCTCACTGTGGGAACCTGTGTATATACTCTAAATTTAATCTTATTAAAAATATATGGACTTTCTACTTCCATTACATAAATAAGGTTGAAAATGCAACTGGATTGTCATGGAGGGTTTAAAAACCTTCCAAAAGTTCCTGACAACAAAACTGGATTTTAATATTTCAAACTTGCATTGTAATCAATGCCATGATTCTGTCTGTTCTCTTTCACATCCAATATCCTTTCTGAATACTGTAAGTTCTTGGCTTGAAAGAGTTTCTTGACAGCAAGATCAGCTGCTTAATTGCATGAGGTGTGGAAAGAAAACTTGTATGGGTTTGAATTTTCCACCTTTTAATTTGTATCTTTCCATGGCATTCCTCTCCTGACTTGACACTAAGGTGCAATGCTATTTTGAGAGAACGGTATGATTGTAGATGTTAACCTTGATGCCGAGTAGTAAACACTATCAGGTTTGATAATTTCCCAAAGGCTGAGATCTGATGGAGGCAATTCTCAATGATTAAAAGATATCAGGTAATTGATGATCTTTGAGGAGGATGTCTCCATAGACTCCCTCTTCAGCTTCCTTTCCTGTTTCTTTAGAATATAATTTATGGCTGGTACTCAGAGGAGGTCGCAAAAAAACACCAGAGACGGGTGGGACTCACACCCTTTTTAAAAATTGCATGTGAGGTTACCTGCAATGCCAAAAGTCGTAATTAGTGAATATTCACAGGCTTGTGACTAGAGGTACATGCACTTCAAAGGCTGAAATTTTTGGAGCCAATAAACTTGAAGAACATCTCATGAAACAACTTTTCCTTTTATAGTACTAAAAAAGGTAATGAAAACCCAACTAGAATTTTAACTGTCAGGTGTATTGGGTCATCTGCTAGCTTTTCATGGTACTCAAGACAGATACTAATACGTTTTTGTGGTTCATACGAGTACCTATGCCTAGCAGGTATTTTAGTACCTGTCAATCTGTGACTAGCACTGGCACCATTACTTTTCCTCACTAAGCCATCTATATGATAAAGAAAATAGCAGTAGATATTAACACCAAAAATAGGAAAAACATCAGTGTACTGGAAAACTCAAGAAAAATTAGTGATCTAATCTTCAGTACCATAAATTTGATTTTTTTTTTTTTTAATAAGTTTAAGCAAGTTTTCCATATTAATGTAGTAGTTTTTTCAAGAAGGAATTTTTAAATCCCAGTAGAATGCAGGATAGTGTGTGGCTAAAATACACCCCTGTGGTCCAAAACCGATGTTTGGCAGCCACAGCTTCTACAGGATAGATGGCAGAAGCAGTAATGAGTTAAACCTTCGATTACCTTTCACTGTAAAGTATCAGTTTTAACAAGAAATGGATACAAAGTGTTTCAATATCTAACCAGTTTTAACAGAAGAATTTTAAACCTGTTGCAAATGCAATCACAAGCTGTTACAAACTACAGTTCTTTATGTCTCTTTCAGGCATACGCATGCAGGTTAGGGCAACCTCATTAGAGCTGGCACACAGTTTGCACCATCACACATTTTATCAACTGGGGAAAGAACCCAGTAAAAACAGTGGTGATTCGGTGGAAAGCAAGGTACTTACCTCGTTTGGGCTGGGATGGTTGTCATTCTCGTATGTGGTCTCTCTGTACTGGCCACTTGGGAAGAGGCGGCCGTATCCTCATTTAAAAACTGTCATCTATGTTATGTGATACGTAAAGAAAGGCAGGCCTGTATCATTTCAGAAGTCATACACTGCATATTTTATACTTAGAAAAAAAGAAATTTACTATTTAAGAGTGTAGAAAGTAAATTGAAAATTATATTCCCTGCTAGATGCCTTATGAACTCAGAGACCTACAGTCAGAGTTCAGAAGGGTAGGCATATCATATAAACACAGGGAGGGGAAAAAAGTACTTCAATATCCAGTGACATCTGATTTTGAGTGTCATAACTCAGAATCACCTTGTCCAGGTCACTCTAGATTGTATGGAAATATTTTTGCCGAAGCCAGTAGAAATCTAAGCACTTTGAGACAAATATTCCTGTGTCTATGTATATTAAGGAAGAAACATTGGCAACAAATCAGCATTTCTAACGCTGCTTTTAATGCTACTATTAGAATTGCATAAATAAAATTACTACATTTTAAAGCTTATAGTATGATACTAAGATCAAGAAACCAAAAAAATCTGGGCAGAAAATACCTCGTGGCTTGTTTTCCTTCCTTACGATGTATGGATATTTAAAACAAAAGCTGTGTCAGAGAATTCTCACTCTTAAGTGTTCATTTAGGAATAAAAATACCTATTCTGACTTCAGAACAGCAGTTTAAAATATGCTTCTGATACAAATCCTTCAACACAAACATCCAAGCATTAGGAGAGATCTGGGCTCACTGAACTGCAACACTCTGAAAGAGAAGTTTAATCAAGTTTGAGTGCTTGAACAGACACAATGTTTTGTTGGATTGTTGTTTTAATGTACACACATAAGTTTTTCCACTGCAAGAGAAACTTCTTAACAATAAAGGTGTGGATAAAGAAACTCTTTCATTAAGCAAAAAACTTGTATGTGATTTCCAGAAATGTACCATTTTTTGCCGTTGATGGTAGGAGATAAAAGGACTGCACAGATTTGCAGCCGTCTGAAAAGTATTTCTAAATATAAGTTTATTTCTAATAAAACAATTTAATTTTAATATTAACTTTTATATTTCATTTTCTTAGTATTATTTCCTTCAGTGAGAGGATCACATTTTCTAGGAAAAGACATAGTTTTAGAAGTGCTAGCATGGTGGCAGGGAAATTGGGATGTTGTGCAATTAAGAGCCTTTTCCAGGCTGCTATATAAGTATGGAAGAGGATAAGGAAATCTGAATGGCTGCTGTATGGCATAGAAATGAGCTCTTGATCTTCTCTTCTGCTAGTTTCAGAGGGAGTTGCATCTACATCTTTATCTAATATATGTAGTTTTGTAACTCCAGAAGTATTTTAAAATGCAATGTTTATGAATACCAGAAAAAGATGCAGGTTTCATTGCCCTTAAGAAGGTCAAACAAATTTTCCTAAAAATCAACTGATCATCCTAAATCAACTAATAAATATGTAAATTATATTTAAAGACTGGGCTCTTCTTAACCACCTAAGAGCATTTACCATGTAAATCTCTGAAGCAAAACATGCTGTCGTAAGTCCTTGCTTTTCTTTGAGAGAGAAGATATTCCACAAGCTAACCAAAACTGTGTTACATGAACTTTGTAATTAATATTTTGCATGTGTTCATAAAGCTCTGAATGACCTATTTTTAAATAATGGAAAATGAGAAAACCCTCTAGGAGGGTCAACCAGATCATTTTGTCAGAAATCATACATAAGACAAGTTAAGGGCCAAATTCATTTTAATTGAACTAACCGAGAGCATGTTTTCAGTCAAAGCCTGCTTAAAACTAAAACTGGGACTTCCATCAGTCTAATCTGGTAGCTGGACCAGGTGAAAAACCACCAACTTTTATCTGTTGAAGTTCAAGCCATCAATTTACCAAGATAGAATTCTATAATCATTATATACATATTTTTATATACACTGTAGTGTCTTTTGGAGTGTGTGCATTAGTTTGTAGGCCTCCTCTTAAAATGTGTGTGATTACTGTCAGCAAAGTCAAGACCACCAATTAGCACCAGCTAATTTTTCTCCTTTTCCAGTGCTTGCTTCCTTTGTTACGCTATATATTGTTCATTAGTTGGTATACCTAATGCCAATTAGGGAATGAGGCAGGCACAAAGACTAATTTGATCATCCGGAGACCTGCCTCCCAAGATCCCTGTGTAGTCAGCAGAGACCCGGCAGTTCCTCCAGGGCAGTTAAGCTTGGGTTTCTGCTCTCATTCGCCCTCTAGAGAAGCCTACCTCTTTCCATTAACTAAAGGGAAAGACTAGCATCCCCAGGCAAAAGATGGCCCTTCTCAACCACGCTCCCATTTTAATAAAGGAAGTCACAGAGTTTGACTTCTGAGTTTCAGGGCAACGGCTGCTCATCTGCCGCGGTGAGAAGAGTCCTGTTCATGTCACCCGATGAAACACCTTCCCGCTCCACCTCTCCCAGCTTGTTTTTGTCCATAGGTGTGCCGTGCTGGTCCGTAGGATCGGTGTTGTCCATAGACTCAGCAGTTCCCTCTGGGCAAGCTACTGTGTTTTCTCAGGACACCACTGACCTCACCGACACAAGATCAGGGAGGAACGGGAGAGCGATGAACCTTTCACATGAGTTAAAATTGTCAAGTAATGTTGGATGGGGCACCTATTTCATAGAATCATAGAATCATTTAGGTTGGAAAAGACCTTTAAGATCATCGAGTCCAACCGTAAGACCTATTTCACAGACCTATTCATTGCTGTAATTATAAATGTAAACTTTTGAAGCTTCACTTAAATTGACTGTAAAGAAAAAAACCCTTTGCATTGCATACTGTTGTTCCCCTTTTAATGCCAACTTTCAAAAGGCCAAATCCTCCTGCACTGTGCTAGGATAGCAAAGCAGATCTTGGCTGTCTCTTACAAGACACAACATACTGCGTTGTAAAATGAGGTGCATCCTCCAGAAAGGTCTGGGAGACCCCACATGGACGGGGTCCTTCCTCCTTAGCATTTGACCCGTAATACAGCTGTAAAGAGAGACAGCTAGTAAGCGGATTTAATACCTTTTCATATTTAAAATTGCCTTGTCATTTGAGTAATGAGTTCTCTGTGCTTTATGATGGAAAAGATTGCAATTGAGTTTTATTTTAGGTAGGGTAGCCGACTAATTTGCTAAACCACTTTGGCAGCCCAGGTGTGTTGCTAACTGAACCAAAATTATTAACCTTAATACAATTTTTAAACAATTATTAAGCTAATCGGATGCAAATTAAACAAAATGAACCTATAAATATATGTGTTTTTCAAATTAGTAATTGGATTTTTTGATGATCTTTGGCTTGACATTGATAAGCTGCTTCTCATAACAGTCTAATTAGGCAATATGTAAACTTTGGCATTCGGTTCTGTCCTAGTGGCTTTTTCAAATGATGTTTGTAAAATTTGCAATTTCATATTACAGATTAAAAATTAAAAACTGCAGGAGGCTAACATTAAAATGAGAATTCATTTCATGGAAAGCCCTGTAGACAAAATTCACCCTAATAGAATTGTGCATAAGGGGCTGCAAATCATGATCTATAGTTACACAGGGGAAGGCTTGTCAAAACCAGTATTGTTGGCCTGTAGTTCTATTCACAGTATTAAACCCATCAGTGAAGTCACTTTGGGGAAAATGCGAACATTATCAAAGAACAGTAAATTAGCAAGAAATTAAAGCATATACCCTTGCATTTCCAAAACAAAAGATCCCTTCATTAAAAACCTTTCATCAGTGGTTTAATATTCATAGCAGTAATTTGCATAACTAAATCAGTTTTCACTGATGAGAGACGACCAAAGTTTTTTCACTAATTTCTTTTTTGAATGAGCTCTCTAGTTTTTTGATTAAAATTTCACACCAGTAGTTGAGCAGAATTGAATACATGACTTAACCGTATTTGCGAGCATCATCTTTTAAAATGCCAGGTTGAATGTTGCTGCTGCGCGAAAAAGAAACGGCTCAGACTGCTTTGTTTACCTTCACAGCATATATCCCTCCCATGCCTCCAGTCCTGGAGTCCGTGTTAAATTCCAAACCAAAAAGATAGGGGTTGGTTGGTTTTTATTAGCTTTTTCATGTTCTTATACCTGTACATATACACAGAACAAAAAGATGACACAGATGATCTAGTAATTAAGAAAAGTCATTAGAGTACACATGTTAAGAACTTTCCAATATCTCTCTGAAAGTGATATCCTTTTTTAGGTCCGTTTTTTTTTTTTTTTAATGTTTTGAAAAGACCAGTTCCCTTGTGAAAAGCAGGAAGGAAAGAGGAAATACATTTGCCTTGGGAAATGAAGACAGAAAAGTCTTTTTCAGTGTGCAAAATGCACGTATATTATGCTGGCTCAGGACCACATAATAGCCCTTACTAGAAATCATTTTAAACAATGTGCTTGAGAAATAATGAGAGTTAATTCTATCTAAGTCGCTGAGAGGTGCAGTGGGTAACCAGTCATTCAATATTTACATGTAGGTACTCTGAGCAATGATTTGTTAAACTGAAATAATTTAATTCATTTGAATCCTGACGTGGCCTCAGTCACACAACAACTGCGTTGAGAACAGGACACTTACAGATGCAGTTTTAGTGTTTTCCATCGCACAATCTGATTTCAAGTAAGTTAGTTTCAAATAAATGTCCATGTTCAGAAAAGATGATAGATTGATTAGCAGTTACTAGTTTTAATCCAATTTTTTTTTAATTGGCTGACACTGAAACTTAAATTAAAACACAAAAAGATGAGAGAGTGATGATGAAGAGTTCTGCTCATATGCAGAGAAACAAAAAACAACTGTAGTAACAGTTAAGAAAGTCTTCATTTCTCCTTTTCTCCTCCAAATTTTTTGTCTTGTTATTATTAGAACTGCATAGTACTACTTTAAAATGTTTAATGTTTACCCGTGCATCCTGTGTGCTCTTAATTTTTCAAAGGTGTGATCTTCCAAATTGTTTGTGCTTAGCTAGCAACCATATTTCATGCAATTATGATATTTTAGTTTTACCTTTTTGTAAGTATATTATTATGTTCATTACGAATGAAGTGCACAGCAGATCTCATTACAGGTGTTTCTCCACTGCTATGGCACTCACTGGTCATCACTAGGAAGAAGTTATCAACCTCGGTAAGTTTTTATGCTGTTTCTCTGCTACCCCTGTGTCGTACACAGTGGGGAATGTGCTGGCTGTCAGTCTAGGCCAAAACTTCTTGTATTTGCTCTGTTACTTTTTGTTTGCTTGTTTGCACACCATGCCAGACGGAGCCCTTAGTATCAAGTAGAAGAGGCGATTTTCAACAGGTCTTGTTAGCTGGGAGACACCAAAAGTTGAACGCCCGCACATACCGTGCCGCAAACAGAGCTCCTGCTGCTTCTGACTGCTGGTTGCAAAGGTCTGACAAGGTGAGGTCAGCTTTCTGTTCAACGTACATCATGCTCAGAGACTACAGTAATGCTACCAAGGCAGAAACGTAGAAGAAGCTTTTCATATTCACTCAGTTGTGTTGACAAAGTCATTGGAAGTCTCCCCATAGGGACAAGTGCTGGAGAGAAAGTCGTTCAGGATTTTCTACCATTCATGTAGAACCTGGTCAAATATTTCTGACTAGATGCTTTTCTTATAAAAAAAAATCAAAAAGTCATAACTTTATGAGGTCTTATTTCACTGGAATAAGCATGAATGAAATCCATCAGTAAATAGACATTCTGGACTTTATAACCTGGTGCTCTTCTGCATTTAATGTAATGAAAACTATTTCTATTTAGATAAAAGGGTTGCATGCAGGTCTAAAACCAAAGTGGCAACCTGCCTCAGGAGTTGGGACCGTATGGACAAGAGGTCTTCATTTTTTCAGGGTCCTCTTTGACTTTTTGAATGCCAGCAAATGGTATTGATGCAGATACTGACAGGCTCTTCCACCTTTTTGTCCCCTTTTTAAAGAAAGGCTTAGTTGATTCCTTGGTAGATGACTCTTTAGATTTATTTCAATGGCCATGAGATTCACTCTGGTATTTGAGTTTGGTGGTATGAGCTGGCTATGGAACATTTTGCTTACGTACCCTTATTACTACCTTTCCGTAGTTTTCTCCCTATGCGCCAAGGTGGCAACCCATCATGCGATCCACCTAGTATCATGTACCATATTACTGTTAAGAATTATATTTTTGAAACCAACCTTTCTAGCTCTAAGATTTGTCATCCTTGTTTCCCGAACTGTTTTTCTAATTTCTTTCTAATCCAATGTGCATATGTTGTATCATTGACAGGGCTGCAAGCGGACTGCTAAAGTGATACAAACAGGATCTGAAAGAAGATGAGAATAAGCACCTCTGATTAGTTTTCATTTCACTGATTTTACTAATTTTACAAATTTTGTAAACAATTTGAGATTTCTTTTCTTCATGGAAGTAAATTTAGGGTTAGTGAAAAACACCAGGGTGTCCCTGAAAGGTAAAGGGAGAAAGGACCTTGTCTCCATAATAGCAGAGGTGGATGTTTCTTGGGTTTTTGTATTCTTCTGTCATTTCTTTGAATGATCCATTCCATTAGAAGAACTATTTTATCATTTTCTTTCGCTCCAAAGTGAGCAATAATAAACAGTGTCCAACTGTGAAGGAATGAAAGGAGTCAAGATAAACAACAGTTGCTTGATGTTTACATTAATCAAATCTGCTTGTATGAATACCAAAGTATCCCCTTTGTTGTTCAAAAGGCACGACAGTAATGAACATAACGGTACTTCACATACTAGTAATTATGCATTGTCATTAAAAGTTCCTTAAAAAAGAAGCAAGTGAACCCCTCTAAAATAAAGAAATTTTAATATCTCTGCAAAGATACAAAGAAAACTTATATCCTGTTCTTTGGCTCAGCCCACATCTAGAAGGTGTAACATCAGTTCATGTAACAAGTCCCACATGAGAACCTGGATATCTCTGTGATAGCAACATTTTATTATTCTGTTAAAGAGGGGGCTTGAGTCTTGTTCTTGATGCTCCAAGAATTTCAGCTGAAGATACTGAGGTTATATTTTTAATATTTTTCATGAAAATTTAGTGAGGAAGTTTCTGTGGGAGCAAATCCACTAGATTGCCACCCCGTGGGCTGAACGCTTCCCGGCGTGCCCTGCTGCCAGGGAGTGCGTTTGCAGGCAAACGCGATCGCCTTCAGTCTAAGCACAAGAATAATTTCTTCAGCTTTGCCCGTTCTAACATAAATTCTTTCCAGACTGCATATGAGACGATTAAAAGTGAACTTGAGCTGAATAGTCCACCAAACTCCAAATGACTGTTAAAGTCTTCATTTAAAAAAACAACTTAATTTCCATCGATATGTTCCTTGTTAGTCATCTAAAGGACAAGGCAGAAGAACAAAAAAAGGACAGATAGATTTGTTATTTTGCTTAATTATGCAACTATAATACACTTGGATAATATAATGATGACTGTAGTTTAAGGATCTATATAGTAATGATGACTGAAATTTTGCTATTAAAATATTATTCACTTATTACAGACTAAAATACAGATTTTGCTAAAAGCGTAAGGCCTCCATCAGTTACTGTCTTTTCATAGTAATTATTTGTAAAAGTGTAGAATACCCATTTTAAAATGGAAGCTGAGACATTTGGGGAGGTAAGTTTACAATGTGTAAGTGACTGGGTAAAATAAACCTTGTTCTAAATATCATTCTTACCTATTTTGCAGTCTGATTGTGCCGTTATTGTAGTATCTAAGTAAGTATTGTGTATCTGACTAGCCAAAATGTTCTATACAAAACTTTTTTGTGGTTTGAATTTTTTTTAATATAATATCATCTGGATTTCTAAAGAAATCCTAGTGGTAGCCCCTGACCCAAATGTACATCAAGTGCTGTTCCCCTATGGCCCTGGCCTATTTATTGCTTTCCTAACTACTTGAGTTCAAATAGGAGCTCAGAACAAAATTGAAAATGAGCTTGGGGTCTTTTTCTAGTCCCAATTTGTTCACTTCCAAAACCACTACCCAATTTAGCACAATTGGCAGCGTCTGCTCAAGAGAGGGCAAAGGCTGGAATAACAGGGATGCAGAAGGGCAGGACTGAAGTGTACTGGCAAAACAGCATGGAAGAGCTTTTCCAGCACTAGGATGCCTGATGTAATTTCTCAGCTGTACGAGCGTGACAATTAGCATGCAAAACTGAAGAAGGCAAAAAGGAAGTTTTTTTTCTAGTGCCTACTCAAAATACGCGTATTTGAGTGTGTAATATACTCTGGCAGCAAGGCAACTAAATTATTGCTCATGACTAAATATCAGTGCGCTGCTGTTTATCAAAGGTGTTACTGTATCATAGAGATGGAAAACAGCTGATGAGCAAGCGGTATTGCATGTTATCAGAAGAAACATTTCTGTTTTCATTTGTCCCTAATGCAGGAGGAAGTTCCAGTCAT
Source organism: Fulmarus glacialis (assembly GCF_000690835.1). Classification (NCBI taxonomy): domain Eukaryota; kingdom Metazoa; phylum Chordata; class Aves; order Procellariiformes; family Procellariidae; genus Fulmarus; species Fulmarus glacialis. The sequence goes on from NW_009220005.1 coordinate 15,824, forward strand.
GTACGTAATTGATAGGTGCTTTACTGTGCAGAGAAAAGGTTTGTGGTTGAAACAGCAAGGTGCTGGGCACCTTTATTGCCCGCTGAAGTCGGTGAGGGTTGAGTGCCCAGCACCTTGCATCGCTGCGGTTCTGGTTTGGAGATTAACCAGTTGCCCAGAATTGAAGCATTTATTTTATTTTTATACAGAGGCATGACTTCCTTTGAATGGTTTACATGAATGCCTTTTCAGAATGAAAAGAAATCATGTTAAGACAGGTAAGTAAATATTTGTCTATGAAGAAGGCTAAAAATGTGAATGAGAAGTAAAAGTCATTTACCAGGACTCATCTTTCTCCTGCTTCAGGTTATTTTCTGACATCAGCAGTTGCTATATATCATCTACACATGATTTTGTAAATACCTGACTATTAGCAGTTTAATTGCTTTTGGTTGTACAATAGACATACATGAAAATTGTCCCGCTATAAACTAGTAGTAAAGTCAACTAATCTAAACCAAAAAACAAAGTAAGAGAAGTAGTAAAATCAAAGACTTAAAAATGAAAAACAAAACTCAAACAAGCTTTTTGGTTTGCTTGAGGTATTGATGGAGTGGCAAAAGAAAACATACACAGACATTACTCTGTAACCATTTCTTTAGATTATATTACTGTTCTCCTGACATTTTTTTCCCTTAGCTTCATATGTATTCGATGTCAAGAGACACCCATCACTCAACGAAGCAGATGCTCGGTCCAGGCAGAAATAGAATCAAACCTTTAATAATTTTGCTTTTGAAATTTTGAGGTGATCTTATTTCATCTGTGCTTTTAAGGTACACTTATTAAAAATACATGCACTTGAGTCTGTGATTTATATAGATAGCATGTGAAACAGACTTCCTCCTGCAATTAATTATGCCTACAGCTGCCTCAACTAGAAGCGTTTACCCTTGTCAGTTAAAAAAAAATCTCTTCTGCCCACAGATATATGTATTTTAAAAAAAGACTGTAATAGGAGGAGAGACTTCTTTTCAAGGATTCGGTGTGAACTATATTGATATAATTTTGCTAGTGCAAGTGCATTAACGATGGATTTGGCTTTAGAAAAAATGAAGCAGTTAAATGCGAACAGGGTATTTGTTATAGCACTTTTATCTTCTTACAAAGTTGTAGGATATGATTCTTTTTAGACTCTCTCACCTTTCTCTGTTGGCCAAGAAGCCCTTAGCTATTACAGGCACTTACACATTAAGATTAAGAACAGTCAAGCACTTATAGCTTCTTTCTGTTCTTTTGAAGTCCTTGTCTCACTGAGATCAGCCTGCAAAAAATATGTACTTTTTGTTTTCCTGCCCTGTCATTTCTTTCTGGTAAACTCCCATTTTGTAACAGATATTTTTGTTCTTAGTCCAGTTTTAGCATGGTGGGATGAGGACTGCCAGCTGCTCTGGTCAAGCCCATTAATGCCAGCACAATTCTAGTGGTTTCCTCGTATGTAACTTTGCCCTGCACTGGTCCCCAGTATCCTTTTTCAAACAAAACCAAAATACCGTTCCCCATCTTCAGAAATCCACCCATTAAGTTTCTGCATCTGGAAATAGGATTTCTGAGCTTTTTGTTGAATATTTCATATAGGCACCAAATGGTACTTTGAGCCTTATCAGTTCCATTTATAACGTATTAGGTAAAGCTTTTCAGTTCCAAAGTTCCATCAATTTATGCAGTAAATTGGCTTGAATTTTGATAGAAGGGGAAGTGATAGAAATGTAAGTCAGGTTTTGTAGTGATCATACCTAAAAAAAAAAACTGTGTGTAAACCCAGAATTAAAAACAGGAGATCTTTGTAGCTTAACAGAGTTCAAAATAGAAATATACCTGATTTTGGAAATCCATGTTATCTGACAACAAACCATCCTTTCCATTAGGAAAGCACTGTCTGCAATAAAGATGGGCAAATTTTACTATTTGGCAGGAATTTTTCTCTCCCAAGCTTTAAAGAGCCTTTCTTCACCTTGTTGGAAATGGAAAGAAGCTGATTTGGCCAGTGGAGGCCACCAGGCAGCACAGCGTGGTGGGGCATGCTCACCTCTGCTGAGGGATAACACCGTCAGCATCAGTCAAACGAAAGCAGGCTGAGCCTGCAATATAGAGAGTTTTGGTTAAAAATTAATAAGCAGCTAGGCAGATGCCAACGTCTATAATGTTCAAACACAATATGTTCCCTTTTTTGTATTAAGATCTAGATAGACATACTCTTCATCATCAAAACCCTGGCTTTATTATTTGGATCTTTTTCTTTCAGAAGAGTAAGTGAAAATTGAGAAGATTCCTAAATGGTGAGCCAGGACAGAGCTCAACTCTAAATATTGAGTGTGTGAGCCAATAAATATTGGCTTCTTGTGACTCGTCTCTCCACAAATTCTCAGTTTACCTTCAGTAGATGGTTGCTTTTCCCCCTTTTCCTTAATACTGCCATCACCCATTGAATCTTCTTATATACTCTCACAGGTTCCGATCAAGGGTTTGGGGTTTTTTGGAATACCCTCTAAGTTATTTCTTCCCTAGAGGTTCTGTTGAGCCCAGACCAGAAGTTCCACACAGCTAAGGCCAGGAATCTTGTTTCATGTGAAAGCCGAGAGCCAGTAGGACTTTCAGAGCTACTGAAGAGGACAGTTGTTCCCCAAGGGCTCTTATCACTCCAGTGCAAGGCTGGGCTGGGCTGGCTACTGTCAGTATCTCAGTAAGTAACCAGGTAAGACACATTGGCAGCCCTTGTTTGTCTTCTCCAGGTGACCAGACATTGGGCTTTCCACCCAGCCCTTTCATCATCGAGCTGTTCTGACAGTTGTACGATCACCCATCAACTGTTTGCAAATATCCTGCATCTCCAGGGCCATCCTGTGTCAGGGTTATCTTCAGTGAGTCTGTTCAGCATAAAGCACCTGGATTGGGAAGGAGGTTGTTTCTTTTTTTTCTCCTCCTGTAGTGTGGGAAGAGTTGACAAGATTTCCCTCCACTCAGAAGAAAATGAAAAAAAACAGCAGGGATGCCTGAGCCTGGTTATTTCTTCTTCATATACTTGTCTACACATGCTCCCCTCATTTTTTTTTTTTTTTAAATTATTATTTTTTAATGCTGCATGCACAGGAGTTAGATTTCTGCAACACAAATTCCTGCCTATGCCATCTTTTAATTTTAAGATTCTTCTATTGCTTAATCCATTTCTTCATTTCTATTGCAGGAAACATCCCCAGCACTGACAGGAGTCTAAAATATTTACCTAAGTCTTCAAAGTGCAGCCTCGACTCTGGCCGTGTCCTTATCGTGAGTACCTTCAAGAGAGCAGGGGATACCAGTAGTGCTTAGCACCATGTCTGTGTTAGCAGAGGTTCTGGACTGAATGTCGCCGTACCAGAGCTGTTCAGAGCACCACTCTGAGCATGGTTCTAACTTCATAGGGGCTGTAGGCACAGATCCTGCACCTCAGGAGAGACTCATCCTCCCATAGCAATATTCTGGTCTTTTCATAATCTCCACAGAGTGCAGAGGACTCTCTTCCTTCTTGCACTTTTCTTCCACAGTGAATGGTAAATTGGGATTTGAATGAAGTAGGAAATATTTGGACGACATCCCAGAGGGAAAGGGAACTGAATACAGTCTCAAAGAGAGACTGCCAAGAGAGTGAAAACCAGTTTTTTTTGGTAAGTATCAACCTTACCAGGGTACAGGTACCAAATTGATTGGTATTAACCCATCAATTTCCATAGAAGTTGGAGAGATGGGATCGTTTTCAGGTCTTGAGATTTACTTCATCTAGTTGCTTTTGAGAATCTTTTGACTTTTGAGGAACAGAGCACGTTTTGAATCATCATGAGCATGTAGGAGAACAGTTGGAGCAATGCAGAGACTTCTGGAAAGCCAATTTTCAGCTGCCTTGCACAAGACATGAACACAAGTATGTGACTCTGTGAGATAAATTAACTTGCCGAAAACCCCTCACAATAATTCTCAAACGGACACAATCCACATGCCTTTGAACAGCCTGACAGTCCGTCCAGACTGGTGAAGTTTCCCTGCTCTTGCACAGTTCTAGCTGAGAGGGGAGACTGACACCCAAGAACAGCATTGACCAGTGCACCTCGGGTCCTGGATTACGGAGTGGTCAAACTACATCATCTACAGCTCCATCGGGAGCACAGATTTGTGCGATTACCTATGGGAAGACCAGCTGGGGTTCCACCAGAGATCCTATCCTTTTTAATATAATGTCCTTGAAATAAAATAATATGTTTCCTCCTATGACTGTCATAACAGATATCTTAATTGGAAGTTGGGAACTTTTAAGTTTGTTAATTACTGTCATCTTGCAACAAAAGCTCACTATAAGTACTCCCAGGGGCCAGCAGAATTCCCCTGACACGATCTCCCTGTAGGTCCTTGGGATCGCAGACTGTAGGTGCTTTCACTGGTATACTACAGGAATGAGTAGAAACTGAATGAACAAGGTTGTCACTTTGATGCTAGAATGTGATTTGCCTGTGGACTTGATATATTCAATTTTACATCAAATCTGAAATGCCATCCTTTCTGGATCTCCAAAACACGCCTCATAGTAAGTCCTTTCTGTAGAATGGTTTCTCAGTCCCTCTCTCCTGGAAATGCTGCACAAGCAGAAACTTTTGTTCATCACTTTCCAGTACAAGTGCCAACAGATCTTCTCCAGGGAGAAAGCAAGTCCAGGCTTGCTGCCAAATGCTTTTACCCTGTCTTATGCCCTGGCATTGTTTTATGTCTTCTTTCCAGTTCTTATAATCTCCAGGACCATTGGGAGGCTCACGCAGGTCTCAGGCCACATCATTTTGATAACCCAGCTCGGGACAAGCAGTACTGCTTCTAAAAGTGACAAATTTCTTGGACAATCGACTCATCATCCTTTCATTCTTTTCCAAACTCCCATGACAGCACTACAGACAGATGTTACACCCTGAACCCTACTTCTAGACGCTTCGCTTGAATCTTTGCCAGGGACCACTCAGGAGAGAGAAAGACCAGTCAGCCAAGACATAGGATATCCATATGGTAGGGCTCCCTTCCTTAGCTTTACTTAAGTGGTGAAGGAATTCATCGTGTGGCTCAGTTTATCCACTCTCTAAAGGGGTATCAGTAATTCTTAGCTGTTTAAAATCACTCTAACCATTTTGTCTTTTTCTGAGCGTGGTCTAGCTGTATCTGATATCTTTATATTGTATATGTATCTGTTTATCATATACATTTCTGTTGATCCGGAAATAATCTTTGTCACCCAGAGGTTCAACATTCACATACATATTTACACTTCAGATTTTTGCACGTTGCAAGCATTATTCTTAGGTAATTTTTTAAATAATTGCTGTACTCGTACAGTGTGCTGACATCTTACCTCTCTTTATACTTGACAGAGGTATATTGCAAAGTGCCTGCCTCATGCCCTGCTTCCTCTGAGATGCCCAGCAAAAGAGAGAAAGCATTGCAAATTAGTAGCTGGTAATGTTGTCTTTTCTCTCCTAGGCCTATCCGTGTCATTGTTATTACCTCCTTTATGATTATTTTTATCGCCTTTATGATATTTTGATTGCATATGGTCTTTCCCGCCCTGTCGCTCAAGTGGACCAAAGCTTTTCTTAGGTTATTTTTGCATGCATCTTTAGCTTTTTTAAGTTATATTGGTGATGTTCAGGTTTGTGCTTTATTCAGGGGTACATAATTTGCTCAGATGAATACATCAGGTTGCTTGTTCCTAGCAGGTTTTTCATTCAGGACTAGTTTTGGGAGAAAGCTGAGAGCTTCATTGCGAAGCCAGGCACCCTCAGAGCCCAGTTCCAAGTCTGGTTCATCCAGGTCAAAGCTGATTATAAGTTCTTCAGGGGAGATTTATTGTGTTCCTCTGGGGAGGTACCAGGTGCCCTGTCTACAGTTCAGACTGGGTTTAAGTTCAGAGAAAGAGAAAACCCAGAGCTGTGGTTGAATGGGGTTGCTAATACAGTTTCTCCTATCTATCTTTTATCCCTGCTCAATGGAATTTCTGCTAGTAGGTTTTTATTTTGGAAACGAGGGGATTGAACGATAGCTGCAGTGGCCCCTCCCTAGCCTTGCTTTTAGCAGTCAATAAAGGTTGAAGACTATCAACTGCAGTCACAGTGGGTATGGCTATTCATAAAGAGTCTGATCTCTTTCTGTTCCCGGGGCAAAGGATCACTTAGAAGAAAAGTAAATTCTGTGAACAGCATGATGACTCTGGGGAAGTGGGAAGGAAGAGGTGTTTTGTTAAGCTTGGCAAATAACCACATCCTTCATTTTGCTTGCAGAGGGCTCTTAACTCCATTGCTCTTCCTTGAGGACTTGTGCAGAGTGTGGAATCGCAGGAAAAAGCAGTCATGCATTCAGGAGCCAAGGAGTAAGTAGACATCCGTTGCTGTCTTGGAAAGCCAATGTGAAGATGGGGTCAGGTCACTGATGTTCTCCTATTTCTCTCTCTCAACGCAAGTCGATCATTCTCTCTCTGTGGCTCCTTGTTTGTCAATATTTGCAAATGTTTGACCTTTTAAAGTACAAACGCATAATGAATTGGTTTAGTCAAATACAAAAACTACCCCACTTTCCCTATGGTATTTATTTTTTAAGTAGATATGCAAGGGATAAATGAAGTAATGATGACATACACAGAGGCTACAGAGCCTTTTCAGAGGACAGTTGTCATTTAAAATTACTTTATTCTATACAATGATCTTGAATATTTTGTCTGTGATGCAGACTATGCATCTTTGCTATTCAAAAAAAATAAAATAGTTAAGTCACAGTTTTGAAAAGTGGCTGCTGTGAATAGGGAGTTACTATATTTTGTCAAAAATGTAATGAGTTTAAGGTACATAGTTACACAACACTCGTGTGGCTCTTCAGATTAAAGCCTGCCCAAAATACACGTTGACATAATAGGCTGTAGCTGCTCCAGTCCGGTCCATCACTGCAATGTACTACAAATTGATTCTGAGCACATATTGAGTACACATCTCCAGAGAGCTGCACTTTGGTGCTTGTTCAAAAGCAGTAGCAAAAATGAAGTGTGGTACTTTCTGTGGCCAGGACTTAATTTTCGATCACTTTGTTTTATCTACAAGCTACGTTTCTTTAAACATTCAAAAATATTTGTCATCCATGAGTGCCAGTACAAAGTGTAATTTTTAAAAATCTGTTTTAATTGTTTTGTGCTCCACTGAGCACTTCGGGGAAAAAAATAGTGTTTTCACATTCACCTAAATGAGAATTAGACCAGATGACTTAAAAGTCTTTGCAGCTATACAAAATGATTGGTCAATCAGAAGTCGGTCAAAGGTTTTACCATCATAACTAGGTATTATTATGGAGACTTTTCGGTTCCTATGCATTGCATCTAAGCAGATGGTGTAGTGGCAACTTATGAAGAAGTCGCTAAACTAGAGACCACGTGGCTTTGAGAGTGATGCCCAAAGTGCTGCCCAGAAAGAAATGGGAGATAAAAGCTGGGTCAAGGTTGAGATCATTCACAGGACAGACTCACCACCAGCTGTGCTCTCCTCAGCATAATTAAAACATCTCCCTCTGGAATATTTCTCCCCTCCTTGTGTTTCGTCAGCTCACTGTTCTTCCTGCCCTCCTACACTTTGGCATTGCCATTTAATGCTTTGTGCTCGTTTTGTGATTCCTTGCTCGTTGGGTCTTGAATCTTTGTGCTGTATCTAGCAAGCTCAAACCTACAAAATGCTGTTATATGGCACTCCAGTGTTTGGAGATGGCAGGAAATAAAGCACAGTCTGGAAGAAAAAGGTTCTACAGCGTGAAAAGATAAATGGAGGAAAGTAGCTAGATCTGTATAAACAGATCTCTCCAAGCTGCTATATACGTGAATCTGCTAAGATCTTGGTCTGATGTCTTAAAGAACAATCTAGATAGCTTGAACTACAAAAATAATGTTGATGTAATTGTCAGTGAGTAAGTTCATTTTACACAGAATTAATTTTTCTGCAAATGCGTGTGCATGGGAACTCCTGAATAATACGGCATGCTTGGTAGGTTGTTACATTAGGTAGAATTAAATTTTTGTGAGGAGCAGAGAGGAAAAATTTATGTGTTATAGTGTTGTGCACAAAAATGTTGCCACACAACTGTGTGTTTTAGTGGTGTTGTAGAACTAAATTGGTGTCTGGTCTAGGTCAATGTGATTGTGTTGTTCCACTTGCAATGGTGGGTCTATGCTAATTTATACCTGATGAAGTCTGAACCTGAGTCTGTGAAATGTTGTGCAGCTGGATTACCTTAATGTATTAACTGTTAGATCTTGTGGCCTGAGTGTTATATAGTTTATTGATATTTCAAGAAAATACTACATAGTTCAGCTTCACCGGGTATTTTCCATTAATCCTGAGCAACCCCATTAAAAAATAGTAGCAGATCCTGATGAACACTTTTTACTATCATCAGAATAGTTTGTGATCTTGTGCTTGTGAGTACCGGAAAGTGATACTTCAGGATTATGTTCAAAGAAACACTGAGTAAAAATTGGTGTATAGGTTTATATCAAAGCTGAACAAATGTGTCCAGTTTCCTGGTGTAATACTCGGACACCGTTATCAACCCCTGTTCCAGTTTCTTCATTACAATGACACAATGACAATGATGTTCAGGCATCATCTAGGGCTAATCTAGGGTACGATCGCCTCTTCTCAAGTGAAGCCTCCATGCACCTCAGCCCAAAAACATACCCTGGGGCCAGTAGATTGCTCACAAAAGCTCAGCCTTTCCGAGCCAGAAAAGGAAGCGGTCTGAGATCTGGACTTCAATTTGCTTTTGTGGAGGTTCCTGTCTTTAGGTAGCAGTTGCCCTCCGCTCGGTACCCGTGCATTGTCTCTAACACAATGGCAGAAATGTACCAGCAAATGGAAAAATTGGGACAGAGAGCTGGAATTTTATACATAACTAGGAACTAATTTCTTTGCGCTTAGTGGATAAAATAACATGTATTTCCAGGGCCAACCCACAGTAAGAGTTGGTGCTTTAGGTCAAGATGAGTTTAATTCAAAGCAATATGCAGTCAATGGATTGACTTCCAGCAGGCTTTGTACCAGACCCGTAAAATTCCAATGCGTTCCTCAGCATTGACTGAATAAGGACATTTGTTTCATGGGGAGCCTGTAATATAGACTGATGTTTGTAGCAGCCTGCTAAATATGCATTTATGTGCAGTCAAGCTCATAACTCTGTGTGTGTGTGTGTATGTGTATATTGTATGTATACAATTCGGAGTAGAATTCTTACAGCATGAGGAACAATGTCTGTTTTGTTGAACTTACACATCATGGCTTTTTCAGCCACCCGTGAATCTTGTAACTTTCCAGTGAAGGAAAAACTTGCCAGAAGAAAAAAAATCACCTTGTTCATTTGCTAGTGAGGCTGCTTGCAAAGATTCCTCCAGAAAGTCAGTTTGGCTTTCCGTCTGACTTGTGAGCTTTGCTGTGTTAAATAAAACCTTGGTTATCAATAGAGGTAAAGGCTTTTGTAAACCTCTGTACAAACATGGGTGCCCAGAAAAGTTGGAAAATATTGTTGACTTATTCCATTATGCCAGGTGACGATCAAATTTAATCAAATTCATTGCCGCACATAGATGAGGCAGCTATGCAATTACTGGTGCCTGCATGGCCCGGTGTTTTGGTCTGAGCTTAGATACGAAAGCTAGGTCTTGTTTCAGACTCTCCCAGGTGAAAAGAGCCTTGAATAATCTTACAGATTTAAAATGCAGGAATAGGACCTATAGATAAATTTTGCTATCTCAAAATATGGCACAGTCAGTGATAAAACTATGCAGAAAATAGCAAAAGCAGAGCAGCTTCAGGACACTAAAGGAATACATGGATTGAAAGTGGTAGCTGGCTTATAACACAATAAATATCTACAGTGAAGCTGTCATCACTGTTCCTCTGCATGACTGTGAGATCTGGACTATTACAGTCATTAAATTATGCTCTGGAGTTGTTTCCATATGTAGTGTCTTCATGCCCTTGTGTAAAATGAGATCCTGGTAATATATCCTGATAAGTAAGACAAGGTACAGAACAGCAACGTGTTAGAGCATCGCCTACAAGTCAGCATCAAAACTATGTTTGTCCTGCTTCAGCTCTATTGTTCTAAACACCTGGTTTATGTGTCAGGAGACCATCAGCAGTCGTTCATTTCGGCTAGTTAAAATACACTGAATGACCGGGGATAACTGAAATGCTACCAAGGCAAGCGCAACGTTCAGCATCGCTCGTGTGGCATCACTTCCATAGCATGCGAGAGAAAGCACAACTCTCAAATGGGGCAAAACCTGTGCCCCAGGGCCATGCTGGCCTGTGCAAAAAGCCATTACCCTAGATGTTCAACATCAAAAGTGTCTGAGAAAAACAACTGCAAGAAATACGCAAAGCTATACCGGTGGCATGTGTGGCTGTTGACCTGTGACAAGAAAAGACTTATTTCTCATCAAAGAACCCACTAAAAGCAAGTATTTTTGTTTTGTTTTGTTTTGTTTTTTCATCATTCCCCACTTAGTTCAAATGTTACAAAATTGTGATACTATAAACGGACATCTTTGAGGTAAATTCAGAACTGTCCACCTACTGTTTGCATTTTTTAGGCTACCCCAATGAAAATAATTAATTTTACGCAAGAGTGGCTAGGAAGTAAAATTCATGAAGTTGTTTTCTATGTACATGATGATGAATCATTATGCTCATATTATATTATTTAACAAAGGATTTGCGATATCAAAAGAGACTATATCTGGCAGAGGCAATTAAAAAAAAAATAAAAAGAAGGGAAGAGCTGGGTCTGTTCTAGAAGAACGTTACCTCTGCTATTACTGACCACTGACTAACTATTTTTTAAATCTGTAAATACAGTTAAATGCTTTGCATAGCATTTTGCTTTTGTTTCTAATTAAAGAGAAACCTGAAAATTAACACTGAAACTTTTAGAGCTGTTTGGTTTGATGTTGCTGAAATTTCCGTTCCCTGTGACCAACCTCTCTTGAGTACTCGGGAAATCTCTTAATCTTTATTTGGCAATGTGTATTTAAAGGTTGGATAATTTCTGCTTATTTAATACCTGGTTAACTCCTTGGCATTAGCGAAACACATTTCCATTAAGTAAAATTTGTGGTTGTCCTGGTCCGATTAACTAATAGTCATTCTCTTTTAGTGTCATTTAAGCTTCATCTGTTACCTAGGGGATGTCTCCTTAGTATAAAATTCCATTCAGCAGGGTTTACTGCAACAAAATTTTAGCAAAGTTTAGCACAATGTCATTTTGCATTTTAACAGTCTTTTTGTTTCCTCTTTACTTACCCATTACAAAGGAAGCTCTTTGGACATGACTATTTCTGAGAGCGGGAGAACAGCAGCCCACTGATGTGCAGGATGCTCCCAACAACTGGCAATAAAGGTGTTTAACACAAGAACAGTTCTACAAATCCCTTCTACAAAACACACCGTGTGTTTCCTAATGCCTACAGAGCAGGAGAGGCTTTGGTCTCTGTGGCGTTCTCTGAAAAATGTACCGAGTTCACTGTAGGTAATCCGGTCTGTCTAGTTGGAGACAGAGAGTGTGATCTCGCCCTGCAAAAGATTGCAGTAAAATGGTGGTAGTATTTCCCACTTCTCCTTCCTTCGGTTGTTATTTGAAAGGCCGAAATATTTGTCTATTTTAGCACAAGCAGCAATTTAAGTGAATTTCTGAATAACCAGTGCTCGCAGCTGTGATCTAAATCAAAATCCCAGCTGAAAAGCCAATACTGCAAATGAGCTTTCTGACAAAATTTGTGAGAATTGGAGTTCCCAGCCTAGAAAGATCATTTCCTTCAAACTTTATTTGTTCCTCAGAGCCAATAATATCTAGGAAATGGTCAAAAATACTCTTCCACTGAACTGCATGTGAACATTCCTTGGTTGTGGGACTAAAGCAAACTTTTTTGTAAACATTTGCAGAGAGCAAAACAGGTTCTGTTGACTCTTTCAGGAGCTAGCTGTTTGCCTCTAGGCGGAGAGCAAATGTGGAAAATTTCAGCCCCACAGGAATTTGAGAAAATTAAGAGCAACTGGGTTCAGAGGGCTATAATCACCGTTGTGTTTCAGCTCGAGCTGCCGCCTTTACTGTTGCCGTTGCTGCAATCTATGCGTGGTATCAGATATTCCTGCTAAAGAGTAAGGAATCCAGCGTGCTTTGTCTTTGGAAACAAAACATGGCAGGAAGCCAACAATAAAATGGAGATAAAACCGCAATAGCTGCTTTCCGCCCGATGTCAGGGTTGGCGTTGGATCTCACCGCTGTGCAACAGGTTGGGGACGGGGACCTCGGGGCTTGTGGGGACAGAGATGGGCATCGCTCTCTGCCACCATTGGCTTGTATGACAAATGTGTCAATAATGTGGAAAACGTTATTTATTATTTAAAGCTGCAGCAAGCTGTGTGACAGAGGTTCAAACTCTTCTGAATGAGTCTCTCTAGGCTTGCAAAGTCACTGCCATTTGCCTTTTAGGCTTGGGTGAAATGCAGATTTGAGAGGTGCCAGTATCTGTGTGTGATTCACAGTGGGACCGGGATGAGAGAGACAGAAACAGCATCTGTCTCTGTGAAAACAACAACTGAAAAAGTAATCTGGTATTTTTCCCAAGCTCTCACAACATTCACATTAAAACTACAAGTGATACTTAGCCCATTTCTAGACAGAATTATGAATCACGGTCTTCTGGGAATGCTGGCTTGTACACCTATGAAATTGGAATTCGTGCAGACTTGAAAATAAGCTTGCTTGTAATACTTTCCTTGTTTTCTTTTTCCTAAAGTCTAAAGAGAAAGGTCTTGCCTGCATGTAAAAATTGCAGTGTTATAAATAATTTGTTCTTTCCCTTTTGAGACTGACTGTAAAAATGGAAATGTTTGCTTTCAACCTAGTTTGTTTTCTGTTGACTTAATTTGATAGCTGTCCAGATAAAAATATTAGCTAATATATTTTGACATATTTACTTAGAATGTCTGTGACATCAGCTAGCTGTTACTATCTTAGGAAATGTCAGAGTGATGTCATGCAGTCACTTTATTTTAGATGAATTAAAGATGAAATATGACTCTTCTGTAGGTTGTTACACAAAGTGTAGCGTCCATGAAGCTATACAGCCAAATTCATTTTGTATGAGCTTGTAAGTATTTCAAGTTTTGTTGCAATAGCAGAAATACTGACCTGGTATCTAATAGATGGGAGAAATAAAGTACAATTCAAAACAGGATCTTCTTCAAGATAGTTATCGTTGCATGCTTTATAATTTTAATTTATATTTGCTGTCTAACCTGTTTTTCTACAGTCTTGACATTCACGAATACCGCCATCGACTGTTTGTATGACTGATTCATGGAACAGTATAAATTACCAAATTAATGCCTCTGCATATTTTCTGCACTTAAGCTAATAGTAGGGGAATTTGCATAGGTGACCTCAGTGCCTTAAAACCTGACATAAATATAAAATAATGACAATGATCTCACTCCTTTATAGATATGCCAAATTTGTATTGGGAGTGTGCTTAACATTCCTCTATTTGTCCAGCTCTTGATTACCAGGTAATGAAGTTATTCCTTACTTAAAGTAACAGTAATATTGGCTGGTTCACACAGCTCAGAGGAATATCTAGATACAAACAAAACTGAAAATTCATACCAAACTGATCACGTTTATGTGTAAATGAGGTCAAAGATCGCAAAAGGCTTCAACCCTAAGTCATACAGAGGCTTCAAAGAACTAAACATGACCCAATGGTAACTGATAAGGCAAGAGTCGTGATTTCTAGTTTTACTATGTGCTGCTTAGTTTTCTTTTGGCCACCTTCCATGGCCCTAGCTCTGAGGCACGCTTCACTACCATATCCCAGATTTGGGGCTGCAAGCCTCACACTTATTTGGATATAATACTCCTAATTTCATGGACTTCAAAGAAATCAGTGACAGTTTGCTCCAGATTATTTTTCTCATTTTTTTTGTTTTTATTTCAGCTGTTAATTCCTTTCACCTACAGCAAATGATTAGTAAAAATTTTACAAAGTAAGGAGTTTCTCATCTAAAAACCAGATTTTGCTATGAATGTGTTTTTTTGCTATCTATAGGCATCATCCACCAGGCGCTTCTGTTGAATTAGGATGTTCTGACCCGGGGGTAAGAACATCATTGGTCTTGGGCCTCCATTCAGGTCAAGCAGAAGGAAAGTCCGCCAGTTAAACTCAAGGCTGGAGTTACTGAGTCTCTGGTTGGGACACAGGTCTGCAAGTGGTGGTCCGAGTCCACCTGCAGCTCAGGTCAGGGGCTCCCCAATCTCCCTGTCTGTGCCGCTGTGCTCTGCAGAACCGACGATCTTGGGAGGTTTGCCCATGGCCTTCAGGTGGCCAGGGCTGTTTGCTCAGTTGTCTCCATTTGGGGCCTTCCTCTTTGCCATTAGCAATTAAATTCTGCCTCTGTAGGCTTGCTTAGTTCTGGTTTGATATTTGTTTGCCTACATAGCTGCAAATATTAATCACTTCAAAACAGGCCAAACAAAACCGAACAGAAAAGCCTCAGCAGGCCAAGATGCTTTTATCTCCATCTGCTCTGAGTAAGTCTGCTAATGACTGATCTACCACCTTCTGCTCGTTGACCTTACTATTGTACCTTAAAAGTCCACTTTAAAAAGTATGCAATAGTAACAGCAGTGTGATACGTATCTCTAAATATTTATGGTGATAGACGCTTTCTTCTTGATTTGTAGTGGGTGTAATTGCTTATTTAATAGAGGAGACTTTAATTAGACTCCAAGATAGAAGCAGTGACCACATGGACACGCTTCCATAACTAACAGAAAGGCTGGTAAAGAAGACAAATCCCCATTTTTTTTCAGCTTCATGAAGATCTGGTAAAAGAAAACTCTTTTGGTAGATGCCATAGGGTACCTACAGGCATGATGTGAAAAATGCTTTTTCAGTAGGATGGGAGAAGAGTTCTCTTCAATTTATTTTGTTATCCAAGGTTAATTGGGGAAAAAACTACTTTAGCTTCACTAGAAATAACTGCATAAGACTGGGGAGTTCTTTACAAATTTAAATAAGACCCTGAATTCATTTTTTAAAATTTGTTTATTTGTACATAGTTTCCTGTCACTGGGCTGAATCCAAAAGTTTGCACTCTCTATGCATTGCTCAAAGTGGATGTTTTAGATGTGACCAAGTAAGAAAACCAGAGAAATGTCTGCATGCCTTTGCAAAGACCTCCCAGCCTTCCTGCTCTAAGAAGGAAGACCCCATAAACTGAGCCAAGCC
>NW_009220005.1:31221-102402 GCF_000690835.1 Fulmarus glacialis
AGACTACTGAGGTCACTCGGTTGGCTCTGCTCCGGCTGAGGAAAAGCAGCCGTCTGGGCTCCAGGAGTACAGAGATGGCACATGGCCAAGGGATGCTGGTGGCTTGGTCCTGGCCCAGGAGATACACCAGAAGAGGGACTGTGATTATTTCCTTCAGTTCTTGTTTAGTCCTCATGCTATGTCCTATTCAAACATGTATTAGACTACTGAGGTCACTCGGTTGGCTCTGCTCCGGCTGAGGAAAAGCAGCCGTCTGGGCTCCAGGAGTACAGAGATGGCACATGGCCAAGGGATGCTGGTGGCTTGGTCCTGGCCCAGGAGATACACCAGAAGAGGGACTGTGATTATTTCCTTCAGTTCTTGTTTAGTCCTCATGCTATGTCCTATTCAAACATGTATTTTGAGAAATTCTCGCTTTGAATTCACTGGCTGTGTAGCTCAGACATCTAGACATGTGAAGGCAGGAGGAGCTCTTGGCACGTGTGTGCACACCAGCCAGCGGAGCAGAGCCCGGCCAGCTCCCCGCGTGGATGCCTGCCAGCTGGGGCACACCGCTCACCCTGCAGCCCGGCCTTTATGCTCAGATATTGATTAGCAAAACAAGCTCATAACAAAATTGAAGAATTTAATTTTGATTAGTTTTGTCTTCCCCCAAGGAAAATTCACAATCTTCTTTTTTTCCCTGAAAGATAGTATTTTAATTCTCATGTTCTTTATTTTACTAGTGACCATCTGGTACTTTGTAGATACTTTACTGGTGCTCGATACTGATTTCTGTAATGATTCCCGTGCAACCTGGCACTAATTATTTGATTTTTTTTTTTTTTTTCTGTAGATTAGATGCTATTTTTTGATGTTGGCTCTGATCACTTGCTTTTTCCTCCACAATGAAAAGAGAACAGACCTTAAATGTAAATAACTGAAAGTTCTTAAAAAAAGATAAAAAAGCCAACAAAGTTTGTCGTGTTCTTGTAGAAACAGTAAGACGTGCCATGGAGGCTGTGTTTTTACTTGTTGTGCTAAGCAGGCGTCTAATGTGCTTTACCAAGAATTGTGGCTTTCCGTAGATTTCTGAGCTCCCCTGATGAGTAAGAACGTGGTGGCCTTGGCTGCGTGGGACCGGACCCCATCAGAGACATGCGTCTGCAGGACATTTTTTGTTTCTGTGCTCCCAGACTCTGCTGTGTGTGCTGCCGTTGAGAAGGCTGCAGCCCCAAAGTGGTGGCTGGGGACCCCTTGGAGCATCTCTCCAGACTCACCCAGAGCCAGACAGCAGCAGAGGACCTCTCGCTTTGGGCGAAGTAGGAGCCATCTCAATTCTTGACGACTTTTGCAAACATTGCCCCAAAACCTGATGTTGACCTCCAGATGTGTCTAGGCTCATCTATAGTTCTACCTGGCTGTCCTTTGCTACGCAGCCCGGACCAGCGCTTGCGACTGCTGCCCTGACTCCTGCCTGCAGCCGGGCTCCTGCATGGAGGTGGCCACTGCTCTGCAGCCCTGGTCCCTGGGATGGCCACGGGCTTCCCCAGCTGCCTGCGGGCACGTGCGAGCTGCCGCAGCTCTGCCCAGGGCTGCTCTCACCTCGTCAGCTGGGGAATAGCCCCCCGTGCACTTGCATATCGCACTAGTGGAGAAGTGATCTCAAGAACCTCTTGGAAAACACTTATTTTTGTGGAAACATCCCACTGCATCCTATTAAAATATTTATAGCGCGCAGTTCTGTTTTATCATTCCTACATCAATATTGAAGTTTAATGTCAATATTAGTATGAAGTGTCTGTAAGGGTTTGGAAAATAAGAATCAGAAAGATCAAATATTTTATTTATGCGCAGTAAATTTTTAAAGTCTCCCTTGTGATTTGATCGAAAATGCATATTACTGAACAATTTAGTTTCAAAAGTCTTTCTCTGATGTAAGATTTGTTAGGTATCTGCGATGGTCTGATTGAAATATGTGAAAAGTCAACGTTACCCTTACCTGCACCCCAGGCAGTGCTATTTAAAGGTCTTTACTGTTCTGGGGTTCCTCTATTAAAAGAAACAATAATCACAAACTGTGTGCAGTGTGTTGCACGTCTGAAGCAATGCACGGTTTATAAATGGTATATATGTTCCCTGGTCTTTTAAAACTACCCCCTGGCACGACCCCGGGGCTCCTGCCTGCCGCTGCCGCCCCGGGAGCCAGTATCGTGGCTCCAGGTTTTCGACTTTTTGCAGGGGATCTCATTTGCTGCTGCTCTTATGAACGTAGAGCAAAACCCTGGAAATAATAATACGGGGGCAGATAGTCACAGGTGACTTGCAGATGTGGTTGCAGAGGTCATTGGGAAACAAATTCCATGAAAAGGACCCAGCACAGCAGATTTCTGCTACAGAGTTATTTAATTGTAGTGCACTGCAAGAGTGCCCATAGATGCATATATTAATACTGCAGTGGAGTACTGAAATGTTTTCAGACAGACTTCAGCTCCCTGGAAAATTATTATAATTATAATGATACACAGATATGGCACTGAACATTTTTTTTTTTAAGTTAGTAATGGGCATTTAATATATCCTAGGCTTTTATTTGTAAGGCAACATTTTTTCTCCTTTTTGTTTGAAGTAAAATGTTTTAAGTAAGAATAATACTGTAAAAAAGAAATAAAACTCCCTTTAGAGACAAATTTTGTTGATTCTTTGTAATCTTTTTCAATTTGCAGGCAAATAAACATGTTTGCCTTTAATTACTAATTACAGTGAAATAGCATTCCCTTCACCTCCAGATGAAGGCTGCAACACGAGTTACAGGAGGCTTGCTATTTTTGGTGGTTATCTTTTATATAAAATAATCTCTTTAAAATATTGCAGTGGTTACTGTTAAATCCTGATACGTTGCAGGTTATCACAATTTTTTAAATTTCTGAGTATTTAGAAGTGTGTTGTATCCATTTCTTCTTGAAACTGTAGTTGATGACAGCATTTTGTTACTGAAGGTAGAATGATAGATTCTTGCAGTTAGTCCCTGTTTACGTCTCTGCTTCCATATTTAATTTCACGCGTTCAGAAACTGAGCCAAATTCCGGTACAACTTCAGTGCGTTTTGCTGATGTCTTCGTTGTGGATCTGACAGTGACCGCTGTCATAGCAGTGCCGTTTCTCCCTGCAAATCTGCTGTGTGTAGAATACCTTAAATTATTATTATGGTTTAATACATACGTATACATACACATATATACATGGATAGATGCATATGTATTTATATTTGTGTGCCTGTGTGTATATAAATATGACTCTTCAAATATATATAAGCCTCTTTTCCTCTTCTAGGATACTGCTCTGTCTGCCTGAGTGTAGCCAGCTGGCCAGCTTTTCCTTAAATCACCCATATCTGGCTGAGGATCCTCCTCTTAATTTAAAGCTAAAGGAGTAAGTCTTTTCATTGCAGAGAAGAATTATGACTCAGATTCCCTCCACAAAGTGAAAAGCGAGAAGGTAAGTACCAAGCGTCCGCGTCCTGGGATGGAGCTGCCAAGTCTCCATCCCAGCTGGGGCTGGCCCCCCCGAGCCCCACCACTGAGGTCTGAAGAGCTGGGGGTTAGCGGTGCGATTGTCCCTAAGACCCTGTTGTTAAAATGCAGACCCTTCCAGAAGTGTCCCTCTCTCTGGGTGGCTTCACGGGGGTTGGTGGTTAGCTGGTGTGCCCACGCGGGATGAGGGCTTAAACGGCAGCTCATGTCTTGGTCTAGGGACGCTGCTGTTGTCTGGTTTGTACGGGACCAAGTGTATCGCCATCAGTAACTAAATAAGCTAATAATAGACTAATTCTGGGCAGACAGACAAGTATTTCTGGTTCTTGCTATCCCATATGACAGCAGTGGGCTTTGCAGGCACATATGACCTTCCCCTAACTGTGTTCACATCACTTTGACTTTTCATCATAAGGAGCTGTAACTAGTGAAAACAACTCAGTCAGTGTAATTTTCACCACTTCAATACAAAAAGCTCTAAAGATTGACTTGAACAACGCCTCTTTTTTTTTTTAACTTAGCAGTGATTGGTTTTTGGCATGGAAAGCATCACTACTCGTTTATTCTTTCACTCAAACAGATAGCTCCAAAGCATACGTATAGCCTTTAAACGTACCGCTTGTGCCCTTTTCTGCCAAGGGTGTTTATTGGCATATAGAGAAACAGTTTGTGATTAATCAAACTGTTCATTATAGCCGATTATTTTACACGGGAGCACCACATAGGTATTTACTGGAGGTGGTGGCGACATTGTGTGATCAGGATGCCTGTCCGAGGGCTGGAGTATAATTATAGAACTGCTATCATTTGCATATTGCCAGGATGCTGCCAGTAAATATTAATGGATTACTTTTTATTCATTTAGGCTGTGTTTTTGAAAGATGCCTAAAAACAAAAAGATCATATCTGTATGTTGTTTTTTAATTTATTTTCACCTTTTTGTCTCCTTTGGAGACCCCTAGTGTATCAGCACTTTGTTTACCACAAATTAAACCTTAGCTGATTGTTTACCAGACTGGAGACCCTTGTGCATTACTCCAGCACTTTCCCTTTTTTTAATAATCACAACCTGGGATTCATTTGCAAGAGGCCCTAATCTGCATGAGAATTATACAATTAACTTTTGATTAACCGCCTAGTTCTTTTCGAAACCGCAGTGTATAGGATACTCTGCATTTAAATAATTTTCCTTAAATTGGGAGCAGGCCTTTCATTAAACCGATGAGTTTGACTAAACAACAACATTTGGAGATAATCAGGGTCAAAACAATAGGCAAGGCTGCAAGGCTAGAATGTCATCTTTAAATATAACAGCTGAGATAAAGGCACCCAGATTGCGCCTTATCGAAACACAAAAAATCAAAGCTCTCTCTTGTCTGTGGCAAAATACCAGGCCCTAGTGTTTAGGGCGACCATTGTTTGGGCCTATAAGTGTTGCAGGATTTGCATTCAGAGAGCCGGGTCTAACACACATTACATCACGTAGGGTACTTATCTCGGAGTCTGACAATAATTATCAGGAAGAATATACTCAGAATGACTTTTTTGTGATTTTTATGCATCCCCAACACAAGGAAGGGGAGATAACAGCATTATGAAAAAGGGGAGAGTCTCCAAAGGCTCTCCCTGGAGCTGCGTTCTTCGATTAAATTTGCTATGCCACTCTGGTGTGCTGAACAAGTGGAAAGAAAGACTATGAGGCTTTTATAGAGGGTAATAATAGTCCTGAACACAGCCCTTACCAAAAGATAAGATCCATTGTCAAAACAAACAAAAGAAGCGGTATTAAACACCACTTGAAGAATATATATGAGCAAAGTTTTAAATCCTTGGCTTTTTTCGTACCTTGAACCTGGCTCTGCCGCGTGGCCATGTTCTAACCAGACACCTTTGCAAGCGTGGAGGCTTTCATCGTGCCTTTCCCCTCTGTCCTGCATCGGGGGTTTTGTGATGGGGTCTACCTGTGGTTCCAGGGAAGACGGAGAAGGGACAGCCCAAGTTTGGTGTCTGCTCTGGGTTTTTTGACATATTTGCTGACAATCCTGTATGTTGTTCCCATAATGCCTTTGCTGAAGGGCACTGTAGTAATTTATTGCTCATTTTTCACAAGAGGACCGTGTTCTCATGCCAAAGCCCAGCTACAACTCACCACAGGACAGTTGAGGGTGATATACACCTGGGCACTAACGGCTCGGTCTGGCAAAGCTCGGACGGCAGCGTGATCATTCCCAAAGACACACTTTGGCACCGGGTCAGTCTCTCCCTAGCTCCAGCCATTCCCAACCTGCTGCTGGATTTGATTTTGACGGAAATACGAGTGTCCAGTTCTCTCTAATAGACATAGATTTGACCTGCAAATTAGGCAATCCAGGTGCACTCTTCTGCAAAAGTGCCATAGCTGTGTAAAGGGAATGTGCGTCAGGTGACAAAACTGTATTGGGAAAAATCATGGCTACAAGGTACTAATCATAAATCTCTATTTTTTTTTTCCCCCTCAGTGATGATTACTGGGTTAGGAATAGGCATTAGGCAGCAAGAATGGCATATGGAGAAACAAATGTATAGATAAATGATCTGCTAATTAAAGCAGGGCTGAGTTTGACTACAAAATCTGGCTACTGCCAGACATTCAAGAAAGACAAAACTGCTTAAAACAACAGGTACATTCTGCGTGTTACTTGTGGTGAAATTTAAAGGCTACTTCTGCATTTCAGTCTTTGAGTTGCTTAATGGTTATTCCACCTTTCCATCGTAACCTGCTCTCGGTATTGCCTTGCTGTCCACCTCCCTTCTGCTCACCAGCCTCCGGTGCAGCCCAGGAGAGAGGGCAGAGAGGAGCCGCTTGCTCCTACACTTGCTCTCAAACTTCCCTCTGCCGACGTGGGAGGCTGCCAAATCGCAATTAGGCGGTCTGTGATACAGTCAGTGCTGGCAAACTCGTCGGAAAACAGAATCAAAGGATTCCTCCCCCCGACAAGGCTCCCCAACTAACGCGTGCGGGGAGCCGCGGATGCTTTGCTGCGCGCCTGTGGCTGTTAGCACAGCAGCAAAGATGACACTGTACCCTTGAAAAAGTGCTTCTGAAATGCTTTTTTCCACAACGTATGAAGCATCAAAACTACAATTTAAGAATGTAAACAACATGTGAAGGAGATGGGGAGGAGAAGTTTTCAGGGGCCTCAGTGCAAATGACTACCAAGGATGCTTTCAGAAACTGTAATCTCAGTGGCTGAATGAAACTGAAAATGAGAGCTCAGAGGTATAGTCTCTTTTAAGTGAGAATTCACTTACAATATGTATGAAGAAAATCAGTAAGTATCCAAGGTCAGGGGATATGCTAAGATAGGATGTGGTCAGTACAGTTTCCAAGGATCAAGAACTTTGATACCACTGAAGAAGACATCTATTCAAGGAAACCAGGAGGTGTTGATGTTGGATTGTCTAAGAACTACCCCAGGCCATCAGGAAGGCTTGGTAAGGTGATTAGAGACAACCCCAGCAAAGAGAAACACACCCAAAAGTGTTTCTGAAAAGAAAAGCCAAGATTTGCTATTGCTTTTATTTCTTTATCTGCCCAATAGTCAACAACAGCATGCTTATCTCAGAAAGTGGTATGTGCCCCTCAGGAGTGGGACTGATGGAGGAATTTTGCCAGCATCATACTAAATGCATGTGAGAACTTTTTCTGATACTGTGTCTTTTGCATAAATAATCCCACATGCTTTTAGGATATGTGTGTATATATATAAAATAGTATGTTTTTAGGAGCAACAGAGGCAGTAAGTGCAATCTCTCTTAAATATACTGCATCTACTGAAGCAGAGAGCTGAACAGATTTTAGCTCAGCTGCTGCACCTGCTTTTCCTTCTGCTCCTCCTCGCTCTCGGGGCTGCCTTCCAGCCCCGGCTCCTGCCCGGCTCTGCCTCCCAACCTCCTTGGACCCGCTCCAAAGGTCTCTGCAGGCTAACTCCTCGAGACCTGCTCGCAGGAGGGAAGCTGAATCACAGCTCCTGTACCTGGGGACTGATAACCTTGTTTTGGGGAGCCAGCAGTGAGGAAGGGATGGAGAGGAGGAGGGGGGAGCGTGGGGATGTGGTTGGAGTCCAGGGAAGTGAATGATTCATTTGGTAGCTCAGAAAGTTCCAAAGTTCAATCCTGACAGAGCTTTGGTGGTTCAGATAAGTACCTTTATAAAGGTGTGACCCTTTCAAATCTTTGTTTCAACCTTCTCTTTTTTTCCCTTTTCTCTTTACTACTTTTCCTAAGCTTTTATTGCTTTCAGGGGACCCCTTTCTTCTCCTAAATTGAATCCAGGACCTTGCTTCTGTTCCCTTCCAGCTTGTTTTACCCTTTTTTCCCCCAGCAGACTGTGTACCTTTTTGTTACTGCGTTGTCGAGTCACTTGTGGTATTCGATTCTTTATAGCGTTCTATATGCCAATGATGGAGCGTGTCTCATAATGCACGAGCAATCCCAAGCATTCAGGAATTGAGGTGAGTCACCCAGATCATGTCATTTGGCTTAAGAATAAAATTGTAAAAAGTAAAATGTCATTGGTGTCCCTGTATTTGGCTTCTGTTTTTTTTAACCTTATGGGTGCTTAAAGGAAAAAAAAAGGAAAAGGAAAGGAATCTGAGACGTACAAAAGCACAGCTTTGTGAGTAACGCTAGGTACCATGGGACTTGTGATTAAATCTGTATATAACATTTGAATGGAGCGGGAGAAGATACTTTATTTCCTAAGTAAATCAAAGTGCTTCGATATGGAATAAACTGCAGGCGTGTATTTATAAGCTGCTCACAGCTGCTCTTGTAGAACATCACACCCGCTCCAGGGCACACCAGCAAGCAGCAGCCCTAATGCAACTAAATATAAGGGTTTCCTTAGCACACAAAGTAGATGTCTGATTTTAAGCTTCAGCTATTAAGAGACTGTTAGCACTGCCAGATGCCGACAAAGTAAGACAAAGTAAGCCCCTGCCTTGGGAGCTGTGGCCCTGCCAGGACCGGCTCCTCTGCCTGTCCCTTTGCCAGGACGGAGGGGACGAGCCTTTGGGGGGAAACTGAGGCCTCGGCGGGAGGGTGACGGCTGCTTGTCCTGCACCCCAGGCAGTGGTGGCATCGACCCGTCCGCGGCGGGTGTGGGCTGTCCGTGCTCGCAGGGAGAGGGGCCAGGGGATGCGAAGGCAAGACGGGGGGCTGCTGAAGGCGAGGCTGAGTCAAGGTGTGAAGCCATTGCTTTTAACACAAATTTCACCAAAAATAGGTGTAAAGTAAGCTGCTGCTAAAAGGCTGCAAGGCAGAGCTCTTACTGACACAATGCAGTATTGCCTCAGGGCAGACAGTTCCCTCTGATTTTGGTTTTTGGGGAGGTTTTCTGATGAGTGACCTAATATTGGTTCTAAAGCCGTTTACTTAGCTGCTTCTTACAAGTTTTATGAGTGATGCCACAGCTTTTCTGTCTACATTTTTTGATTTATGGATAGATGACAAACAGGCCTTCTGCTGCCTCGACGATGGCCGTTGCTTCAGTCCAGCTCCAGCAGCCCCAAGTGTGGAGGGGCTGAACCCATGAGGACCACCTTTGCCTCTGACAGCCTGGCACAGCCTCTGCTGCAGGTTGACCATAGCTAGTGCACTGGGTGTGACTTGAATTCTTTTTATTTCTGCTTTTTTTTTTTAATATGAATAAATCGTCGCTTTTACAGAAACACTTGATACATGTGGTGATGATGAGGTGATCTTACCAGGACTATGGAAAAGACATATGTGTGCAATGCTAAAAGCAACACCCGTTTAGAGAAGTCTAACAGACTATTACGGATATTAGCTGGAGGAAGTTATGTATTAAAGTTGCTTTATTTTATTATTTACACCTCCTCCTTGAACGGGCCTGCCTGGAATTGTTTTGCTGCCTTTTCCTTTTTGCCCTGGTAAAGGCTCACCTGCAAGAAAAGCCCAAACTTCCAGTTTTGATAAAACTTCTATGCCAAGACAAGTCTCAATTTCAGGATGAAATTCATGCTCAGGGTACGAGAGTGCAAAAATAGCAGTGGGGTCAGATTATTCATCTTGGGTATAGGAAATTTCACCTGTGTGCTGCTTCATCTGAACCCGGCAGATCACAGGGAGAGATTCAAGTCCCGACCACCAAATGAATGTCCCGATCATTTAGCAACAGGCAATGCTGGGGTACGCTCTCTTTTTTGTAAAAAATATTGCTTTCATTTGCACTGACAACATTGCTGGAATCCCAAATCAGTCTTTGATTGGAAAAGATTGTTCAGCTCTACTCTCAATTTTCCTTTGTGTTTTCTAGGAAGACCTACTTTCTGTTTCTCCAAGCACCCAGAATCATCCAGAGTTTCAAGACGCATTTACACGGAGTTAAATGAACCAGCCCAGGTTGTATAAGACTTTAATTTGTCTGATCTATGTTAAGTATCTTTACAGGACTGAAACAATCTCTGCAAAGCTGCTGTTAGTGATTTCATGCTTGTCATGAACTTTGAACACTTTTCTCTGAATCAAAGTAGAACTCAGCCAGGACAATTTTAGTTGATGCTCCTCAAACAGCTGCAAGACCTGGCAGACAGCAGTGTATGCTTTTTCCATTTCAAGACAATGCCATAGTTTGTTCCAGAACTTAAATGAAAAAAAAAAAAAAAAAGTTAGAAAACAACATCTTGCACAGAAACAAGATGCTCACTTATTTTCTGACAGACTGGAGAGGCCTTTGGGGGATCTTGAAAGCATCTACAGCCAGAAGGCATGTGTGAGGTGCAGCAGGACGTCAGTCTTGCAGCAGGAGGAGAGGCTTGTAGCTTCTCCACATGACAGAGTCTGGCAGTCTGAGTCAGTAATTATTATGTTTAAAAAACTGTTGTAGCAAGTAGGAAGGGAAGCATAAAACCTTGGAGATACTAGAGTATCTGTGATTTTTAAAAAATATAGCTAAATCTGAGTTTTCACAAGAATTTCTGCTCTTTACTCTGCACTAATAACCAGGAACACGGCTGTTGTTGCATATGGGAGGATTATGCAGGACTTCAGAAGCTAGCATCCTTCCGGCGAGTCCTTCCCCCAGTTTCCTTCTGTGGAAAGAGCTACATTTCGGTCTCATATTGTCTGATATTCCCTCTCCCGCGCTTTGCTGATTTATTAGTTTCTCTTTTCCCCCCTCTCTGTCTGACAACACCACATGGGCATGGATCAGGGAAAAAACATGCCGACTGCTGAGATCCTGCGGTGCGTGAACAGATGCTCTGTCGATCGACGCGGCGCTGGGCTGTCCGGCAAGGTCTGTACCTGAGCTGTACTGATACTGCTCCCTGCAAACCAGTATAAGCAGGCAGGTCCTGCTTAACAGTATTTGTGTTAATTTAATATAGTGGAAGCACGCATGTGACCTTCATCAGGTCCCTGTTACTATAGGGTGTATAAATTTATGGGAGTTTCATTCTCGCCCATAATACAGCATGGAACTTATTTCCTTACTGGGGCTGGGAAAGTATTCGATATACATCTGGATATTGTGAATGCGTTGCCTTTCTAAAAGTCCAAACCTAACATATCAACTTTTATGTTTCATCTTATAAACCACCCATTAGCGTCCTCTCCTAATTAGGGACTTTTTTTTAAGCCTTTCTTGCTAATACTTGACATTTTTTTTCCAGAGAATTTACAGAAAAACTGTAACAGTTTCCAGGTTTTACTTCCAGATTTTAGATTTAGCATATTCAGGCATAAGGCTCTGCATCTGTATTAAGATAACACTTTTTACTGATAAAAATCAAAGTTCATGGTTATATTTACAAATAATAGCACAGATATACTAATTATCTTCATATCTCTGTCATTCTAGTCACCATTAATTGGCTAAAATATTAAAGGTAGGATGTCATCACCTATGACCACTTCATTCACAGTCTGAATGACAGGAAAGATGAGAGTATTGACAGGGCCGACAGTGAATTCGGGAAGGAGGGTGTCTTAAGAGGAAAGATCAGGAGTCCAATTTTGGTCACTTTAAATTAGATTTTAAATGGAGACATTCAGGAATAGGTGTCGACAGAGAGAGTAAAAGGCAAGGCTGAAAAAAAGGAGACAAAATGTGACCGGAGAGGTAGGTCTGAGAGTCATTTGTATAAAAATGGACATTAAACTGTCTATGTGGATAAGCTGCTCAGCCATCGACCTCGTTGTCAGGAGAAGTAGGAGGTCCGTTGAAGGATGTTCTGCAGAAGAAGATGAAGAGGGCAAAGGAGGAAAGTGATAACTGAAGAGGAAGAGTAAAAGAAGCAGAAATTTCCAGAAAGGTTCATGAGTCCTGGGATTTAGTCAAAGGATGAGTAGAGGTTGCTGAAATAGGATTGAAACAAAGATGAAAATTGTTGACAGAATTAGAAAACTGGCCTTAATTTCCCTGAGAAAGGAGGTCTTCTCACTGATGTACAGCAGGATTGTCCTGTCTTGAGCCATTCTGGGCTATATTCCAGATTAACTAACAGGCAAGTGCATTGTGCAGTTTTATTATCTGGGAACAAAAGCTTCAAACTGTTGCTCTGGGTGGACTAGATCACCTTCAGAGATCCTTTCCAACCTCAATTATTTTATGACTCTTACAGATATCAATAATATAAGTATATGGTAAGGCTATTTGAAATATTCAGCAGCTTCTGAGCCATATTCATGCAGATTTTTGTTTGTTTGTTTGCTTATTTTTTAAGGAAAACTATTTTTCAGTGCAGGAAAAGGTTGTATTATAACATACCAAAGAGGGTTCAGGAAAGTTGCTTTAATGTACCGTTAAAAGAAAATCTGTGTTGCCCACCACAGCACAAAGGTGAGGGGTGAGGAATTAGGGAAATGGGATGAAGAAAGCGAGAAGCTCAAGGTCACATCAAAAGTCTGTGACGGAGCCGGAAACAGAATCAAGGCTCTTTATCCAATCAATACATTAAGAACATCAACGACCATCTCGCTTACCTCTTTTTCGCTTGCACATTATCTCAGTGAAGAACTTGCTACTTTGTTAAAAAGCTTGTGAGATTAATCAGTACTGCTGAAAACATAGCAGTTGCAATAGCACCATTTTGCAATTATAGTTTAATTCTCTCTAAAATTAAGGTGGTGAGTGGTGCTGATGGCATTAAGAAGCTGCTCGGTGAGGAGGTAAGGTGCGATCAAGTCACATTGCACATCTCTCACCTTTAAACTGTCCTACCTGGCCCTAGGAAAGTCAGCAGAGAGCAGGTGATGTATTTCTGATTGCTGCCTTTTAGTTTTGCAGAATAACTCCTAAAGCCAATTTGGAATTGTTACAGGACCATCACTTACGGTGGAGATGCTGCCAGCGCGAACAAACAATAGCAGATATGATAATAAATGATTTTAAAGGATCTGTTTTGCACTGCTTCCAATCTAGCAGGAGAGAAAAACAAATGAGTTGACAGATTTGCTGCTGAGCAAAGGTTGTTGGTAAGTAGTTGAAGTCACAGCGCTCGTTTCTTTCTGCAATGCATTTTACATCAAGTCTCATTTTTGACTTCCCAAGTCAGAAGAGCCCTCATTCTCTCGCTGGTGCTGAGTGAAAACTCTACAGTTACATGCTAGCAATGTTAGAGTAGGGCTTCTCATGCATTATCACATTATTTCTGCTATCAGTTCAAGGAAATGGACACTTGGTTCATCTTCTCGCATATATTGATTCAATCCTCCTTTTAATTTAGCACTGGAGAAGGCTATTAGCCTCCATTCACATTTACAATAAGATAATATAACCTGATAGCTGTTCTCCAAATCCATTATGGAAGAGGGATAAAATAGTTTTGTTTCTGTGTGTAAGAATCTATTGACTTATTCTCCTCAGCCGCATTTATAGCAGTTGCTGTCCTCAATACTGTATGTCTTAATAGCGTTTCACCCAGGTGGAGTATTGATGAAAGCTCCCTCTGAAGAGCAGAGATAAAGGCACGGGTAATGCCTTTCGCTCTCAAAAGGAATCCAGCTTTTCCCCTTGAACTTCTGTTAGCTGTATTAAGGACTGTGCAAAACAAACACCATCTCTGTCATCATCATTAATCATTCTTTTACAATCCTCAAATTGCAAACCTGAGTAAGACTTCTCCTGGCAGCATCCCTCACTCCATCAGCATCGCTCGAGTCCCTT
Organism: Fulmarus glacialis; assembly: GCF_000690835.1. Taxonomy (NCBI): domain Eukaryota; kingdom Metazoa; phylum Chordata; class Aves; order Procellariiformes; family Procellariidae; genus Fulmarus; species Fulmarus glacialis. Next base: position 44,905 of record NW_009220005.1, read on the forward strand.
CTAGACTGGCCTTCAGCCACATTGCCCACATCCGAGCTCCAGCAGAGCTCACTCTCTGCACAGCAGATACTTGATCAGACCATCCAGACTGGCTTGTGGACTTGAGAACTGCTCATTTATTTCGTGTATTACCGTAAGCCTGTCTTGTCTCACCCCAACACACAGCTCTTGCCTTAGGCAGCTCCATGGCATCAGCTCAAGCACACTTCCTCCGTGTCCCCGCTCCATTCCTGGCCTCTTTACTCACAGATTAGTCACCCCAAGATCTTTAAAGTAGCAATTCCTAGGCACGTACTCAAACCCCCTTTTCTATCATTCAGAAAATAGTGATTTTCTTTTAATTCTTAGTCTGGGATGGTCTTTTGGAGAATAGACAGTATGCCCTCGTGCTATAACTGCAAGCCCTGATGGGGTAGAGGGGTGGTTTCACTGCTATTTAAAAGCAGGAGGGAGGAAGAGAGGGGAAAATCTCAAAGGTTTTGTTAAAAGAGTATCAGTCCCAAATGTATTCTGCCAGGCTACGTGCAGAAGCGTTGGTTGCCCCTTCATTTCAGCCTGTGTGGAAGCCCGTGGGGCAGGTGTATGCTGCGAGAGGAAAGCCAGCGCGTGGGGGTGGATGCATTTCACTTCTGCAGCTTCACCCATTCCTGCGTCTGACAGGGAGCTCGAACATGCTGCTGGGGTTTTGTCAGCCCTTTTATGCTCAATTATCAAAAAACCGCAACAGCCAGTAACAAACATTACATCCATCTGTACCCTCCCATGACTCCCCATAAACCAATAATTAATTTGCAAAGTGGAAGATGAGATATACACAGTGGATAAATTTTTTTTTTTTTTTAAATATTGCCCCCAACCTGCCTTTACTTGTAAGAGAGTGGCAGTGATCCATTTCCTATTTATTTCTGTTTATATTTCTCACACAGAATAAAATATATCAAAGGTTAGTAAGATTTTTTTGTTGCTAGGAAAAAGAAAAGATTTTGTTTTGTGTAATAATACACTTTTTCTAAAAAAAAAAATTAATATAATCTGTTAAAAAGTCATGATTCGAATTGTTCTTTCCATAGAAAAGGTACTACTGAATTAAATTAATACATAGGAGACTTGTTTTGTTCTGCAGTAACTACTACTGTTCTCTGAAAGGCCATTCTTTTTTTGAGTTCCTTATCTGAAAAGGTTTACCATGTCTTCATGCAAGTAGTTGTCATGCTTTAGAAAAATCACAAGCAGCAAAAAGTCAGAATTGTCAGTTCAGAAGACACTGCTTGTTCCACTGGGTAAAACTGAGAAAGCAACACTGGCAAACGATCTTTAGGAAAAAAAAAAGACCTGATGGAAACAGCAGTGGAATGAAGATAAAAAGGGTTGCAGGCTTTATTCTCATTGAAGGTTGGCAATGGGAAATCTGTTGGAGTAGAAGAAGAATATCTGATAGGTCATCTGTTGTGTAATGAAGAATAGAAGACAGCAGACAAGCTAGGAGAAGCAAGGTGATTCCAAACCTCGGAGGAATGTAAGATCTTAGGAGAGAAACACGAAAGCAATACCTTTATAAACTGACCAAATTTAATTTACTATCAACGAGCCTTGTAAGACTGCAAGCTGACAAAATCCATTTATAATGTTATGGGTAAGGCTGAAGTCATACATTTTTCTCCTGTGGAATCGTTTTATTATGTATTGGTTTCTTTTTTGTGCAGGCTTTCTGATTAAAAATTACCACTAAGATGTCAAATATTTCCTTGTCCTCTGATATCTGGGCTTAGTTACTCAATAACTTATTCTGCCTATCAATCTTCTTTAGTCACAATAAAACGGGTTTTCAAAGGACGAACAAAAGCAGATAAATATGCTGTCATTTAACATGCACGGTTTTCAGCAAAATGTCCGTATTGTTCTGCTCTGTGTGTTCCTTGAGAGACACTGGAGTTGTCAGTATGTTTTGTTGCAATATTTTAAATGCTTGGCCTCATGATCAATGAGCGTCACAGCAAACGCAGTTGTGATTTCAAGTAGAAAGTCAGGAAATGCTCTGCATGAGGCCGTGGTTGCTTTTCTTTTAATCTGTGACACTTTGAGAGATGCGAAAACTGGATTCTTTACGTTGGGAAGACGTTTGGATGGGATGAGGTAAGAGCAGATTGGCATTGCGCTACGGGAATGCTTTGGGTACTGACATCCACGGGCCAGGTTGCGTTCTCACTTGCTGTGTGGAGAAAGAGAAAATGGTTTCTAAATTGATTTTCAAATTCAGTGGTGGCCACTAAGCCACTCACTTATGTCAGTATGTTTCCGAGGTCATTTTTACAGACCCAGTAGGAATCTTCGCTCTCCGTGACCAGAGCGATTTGCCCTGGGAGGAGACTCCGAGCTTTGTGGTTATCAGGTTTAGTTCATGGGGGGGAAGATATGACCAAGTCCCACCAGCTTCTGAGCTTTATAGACACGAGATTCATTAGCAGGACTTCTCTCTGGTCTTCCATGCCGTGGAAAGAAGTTGGGGTTGGAGTGCTTCATGCTTCCGTGGAGCTCAGTGTTTCTCTGCAGGCCAAATGGGTGGAGAAAGCAGAGGAGAGGGGAAAGCTTCCCGTTACAACAGGCTTTGGAGAATCGCAAGTATCTTGTTTTAACCCTGATTTAAAGGGGCAGATCTGCAGTAGGAGAAGTCCCTCCTCCTTGATCATGGGAAAAAATGGCTAGAGAACATCGGGTTAATTTTATAGAGGGGATAACGGAGCCTTGTGGTTGCATTTCCAGGATGCGCAGCCCACGCTGAGCGGGGCTTCACCGCGGCACTGCCGAAGGGCTGATCTCCTTCAGCACCACGGGCTGAGGCCACTTCAGGGACTCAGCTGCAACTTGGGAGGCACGGCAGCATAGTGCAAACCAGCTTCTATATGATGTAATAGGGAAAAAGGTCAGTGTTGAGATGTCATAGTGGTGTAGTAAACTAAAAAATAAGAATGCGTTGACAACGAGTGCTGTATTACATTGTAACACTCTGTTATAGTATGGGAGTTTCTTTGCCAGAATCATTCTCGAGCCATTATGAAAAGAAGTTCTGTGCGTGGACACGCTAATTTTATTTAGTCTTATTTTAGAAATCTAATAGAAAACCAGCTAAATTAGGCTAAACTACTTCGATTCTGCTATGCTCTTTTAAGTGCCGTAAAGTAAGAAGATTATGTTACCCCCTTCCCCATAAATCAGGATTAAACTTGCATTTTCAGGTTTTTGTGCCAACAAAATCCCCAATTTGCTGAGCTTAAATTCTCTAATCTCATGGCCGAGGCATGTAGCAATGCATTTCAGAAACAGCAGTGGCCGTATTATGTACATGGAAGAATTAGGATTTTTTTTCTAAACTACCAGTGCACTGTTTCTCCTGCCACGCGAAGAGCAAGTTTCTAATCTCTATAACCGTTGTGCTTTCTCAGCATGGTCCATGTCGCCTTGCTTCTCACGTACTTCTGTTAGAATCGGAAAATTTCACCTGCAGCATAGCATGCATCTATTAAAATCTGTGCCAACGTGCTCATATTATTTTTAAGAGAATGTAAGTTTTCCTTCATAAAATTCCAGTGGGCAATGAATTAAAAATGACAACTCTATATACAGCGAAAACAAGAAAATAAAATATACAAAACATTGCTAATGATCAGTTCTTGAAAAATTTACCAGACACATACTACCCAGGGAGCTAAACTCATTAGCAGAGACTGATACGAAAGCTGAGATACTCCAGGATGAGGCTCAGACACAACATATTCAAATGAAATCTCTTTAGCAAAATTGTTTTGTTTCCTTCACAGTAATATTTGGCAACAGCATGTCTTCCTTTAAAACCAAAAAGTGTCTGGGAGGTTACAGCATCTCATTAATCAGCCATCCCGATGTTTACGTGCTCCTTGGGGAAGGCAGAGGAGTTCCTAATGATGGGCCAGAGATGTTCCCTGGTTTACCGGGGTGGGTCCCGGTGTGGTTTTGCTCGGCCGCAGCCCGGCCCCGCGTCCCCCGGGTGAGCTGGCACGTCGCCTTCTCCGCCGGCGGAGCCGATGGGGAGTTGCAGAGCCGGGGCGCGCTGCAAAGTGACACAGGCCATCTATACAGTGCCAAGCACACTGTCAGCACTCAATAAATTGTAATAATTAATAGTATCTGGATGACCTCACTCGATGACTGCATGACATTGGATATATTGGATGACAGTATATGCCAATCCATTAACTTAAGAGAGCTGCGTACGTACTATGTGTGGCACTCGAATGCTGACACCTTCTAGAAACAGACAATAGTTTCACACCTCATTTGCAAACTAAAGGAGATATGAAATGAATTAAACTTCCTGCAAACACTCAGGAGGTTTACAAAGAGTCCTATCTCTAAGTCTACTGTACTATTTGCATAAAAGAATTCAGTATCAGTGTAATTATTAATGATAATTCTAAACTAGTTGTGCTGCTTCAGGATTTCTCAGATTAAGAATGTAATGAATTAGTAATAAAATCCTAACACAAATTTATTCCTAAATACAATTTCCTTTCTGGTTGTGAATCTCCTTGTATTTATTATAAAAGATGTACTCGTTGAAATACCTTTTCTCCGGCGGCGTGGTTTAAAGATGCATGTCTTCGACAAAGTCAAATTTCTATTAGTGAACCACTTTAGAAAAAGTCTGCCTTTTCTTTAAGCAGAAAGAGGATTTGACTGATGTGTCCTTGCATGCCATAACAATAAATGTCTTATAAATATCTGCCTCATCCGCAGCCTTACCCTACGTGCAGCATGAGCCGCGGCGGCGGGCGGCGCGGAGAAGGGAGAAGGCTTTGAGAACTTGAGCTGCGCCTCTCCCTAATGAAGCCCATTAGCCTGCAGCAGAACCCAGCCTAATAACCATGCCTAAGTGAGAAAGTCAGGCCTGTTTGCTCTTGATTGCGCCTCTTTGCTGGCTGCCTCCGTGCTCCCAATGTAAATCCTCCACCTTCTGAACTGCCTGCACTTACCCCCCTAATCGTTAACACATACCTTTTTATTTGTTCCCTTTGCATGCCATTAAGTCTGTGTGACGCCGCACATCTGCGCCTCAGCATGCCTTTTCTGCAGACCAGTGAGTCATTAGGAGAGATAAGATGAGTCCCAGATGTTGAAGAAACATGGTAGCACTTCATGGATTACAACTGGGACAAATAAAAGACAAAGGTTTAACGTTTATTGGGCACCACAAGGTAAGCGAGTTCATTTAGTTACGTGGAGGTGGTGATACCTTCTAATTTAATTTCTTTTTTAAAGCCCATCTCTTGAAATTATTTTTTCTTGAAATAATCGTGAAATAATTTTCAACCGGTGAAGGTTGAAGCCTAGCCGCAAAGTAAGAAAACCTTCCACTTTCTCCTCTCCTCTTTTCTCCTCTTCTCTCTCTCTCCACGAGGCAGCTTCTGCTCGTGGGACACCAGTACAAATGCTGGTACAAATTTAGCGTTTGCTGAGTTTTCAGTTTTGGTGAAAGATGTGTTTTTCCTGGGAAATTATAGAGCATTGTCATCAGCTCTAGGGCAGGTTACAATTTTGTGTTGGTAATTTAGAAAATGTTTTGTCTCTTTTGATATGCTGTGAAATTAGAAAAAGCAAAATTTAGTTGATGTGGTTGGTGCAGTAAAATCTGGATGTTGGTTTCACTCAAAACAGAGGTCTGCTTCCTTATTTAATACCCACATGGGAACATTCCTTCCCGGTTTGATGGTGAGATCTGGCTCCGAGCCCTGGTTTCCCGTCTTTCCAGGGGATGGGGTCATGCCGTACCCACCAGTCCTCAGCAAAACCAAGCCCAGTCCTTCCAGGGAAGCGGATGGAGCTGAAATTTTCCATAACCTAAAGAAAAATCCCCATGCATTGTATACAGCCAGTTTTGGCACCCTACCCTGTGCTAACTCCCAAAGCAAAAGCTAAACCCCGTGCCCCCATGGCGGTGATCCACCAGGTGACAATAACCCACCCTGGAAATGCCTTGGACTCTGCCACGGATGAATACGTTATCATCTTCCTGCTGTGGCAAGGCTCGCACTGAAATGGGTGAAACATTGCTAAAATATTGATTACTTGGCATGATAAAAATCCCGGAGGAAAAAGTACTTTTGTCCTGGAACACTCCCAGAGAAATTTTGCACTGACAGGATTGTTTAATGATATTACCACGAAAAAGAATTGATGTTTGCTGAAAATGAAGATATGCTCTTATTCCATTCTCAACTTTGGCCTCCAGAGAACTAATTTACCAAGACATACTTTTTCTTGTATTTAAGACCACTGGAGCACACACTTTACATTAGACATCCTGATCTGTGTTAATGATGGCTCTGGTAAAATTTTCGTATATGAATGTGTTTTTCCTAGTGATCCAATTTTCTGTTCAGATTATATTAGCATATTTAATGTGAATAAGAGTGGATTCCTGTTTGTTTCAAGCCACCACAGGAACTCTGGAAAAGTGGATTTGCTTTTTCTCTAAGTTATCTCCAGAAGTGAGAGCTACTGGATGTGGTACGTCCTAAGCGTGGTACGTAGCTGTGCTCTAACACAGTGCCGTATTTTAGTCTTATAACTGAAAGGTTAATTGTCTTTAAAATTGTTTGCACATGGGCAGAGCTGCCAGTCCACATGCTTATTTTACTTTCCTTTCAAGCTGAAGTGTGTGGAGAATCAAAACGTCCAAATTGTTTATTTCAGGTTCGAGACTGTAAATGCCTTGTTACTACCACCAGTAGTCTTTCTGAAGGCAACAGTCTTAGAGCAGCTTTAATTTACACGACGGAGACTGGAAAAGCAAGATTAATGGCTAATTTTATTCTAGCAATACATAACTATTTGGAACTCTTTTGAAATGCTATTTCTAAAAACAACAACAACAACAAAAGCCTATTTTGTCCCCAAGTGTGGGATCCCCACTGGCTGCACCTGGGGAACACCTGGGCATGGGTCTGCACCCATCATGAACCTCAAAGTAAAACCCCGAGGGAGAGATCCTACTTAGACTCAGCAGTCACTCTTAGACTTGGAAAGGCTTGAGAGTTCAGGCATAAAGCATGTGAATGTTTTAGATCTGGAAAAAAATGTTATATTATTTGTTGTAGGAACAAGAAAGTTTTGTAAGTTCCTTGAATTTTGCTTCATTAAAATGCAGAAAATACTAAGGTAATCTTGAATTTGCTTTATGAAGTAGTAAAACTGAAAAAATTTTGGAAAAGTTGCAGCAATGTTTGGTTAATGATTAGTTAAAAACTTTGTCAAGAAGTAACATTGCAGATACCCGGGATCTGAGTTTCGAGTCAGGGATGCACAACCACGTCACCATGAAGACCATGATGAAGGGCTGTGGCAGCTCTGACCTGCCCGCCCAAGGAAGTGAACGGGAAGAGCAGTAATACCAGGTATTTCCTCCTGGGATCTCTTGCAAGAGCCCTGGCGCTCCTCCCCACTGCTCTGCAACCTTGGTAGGTGTCACAGAGGAGAGTGCTATTGCCCCAAAGCAGGGGAGTTATCTACTTTGCTGTATTATCACGAGGAGGAGGCAGGGAATGTCTTGCCGCTCTGAGACTCAGGCTCTGGGACAGCTGCCTCTAACTTGGGGTCATCTGCTAGGTCATTATTTAAGCTGAGCTGTGTGGGAAACTGTGAAGGAGGAAGTGATTTTTTGTAAATTTGTATTTTAGTACGTATTTTCTCAACTAGCGACTCCTTGAAACTCTCACTGTGGAAAGTGCTGCAAGTTGAGTATGTGAAAAGACACTTTTTTCTTTTTTTTTTTTTTTTAAAAATCTTGAAGTTTTTGCATCACGGAAGACAGTTTTCAGCCTGCCCTGGCTGCCTGCCTTATCGCGGCGTTTTGGTTCAGCACTGCACTCATGAGTTTTCGTGGTAATCTCCAGGCAGAGAATCCAGCACTGCCAGCAAGGCTTCAGCAGGGTCGCGGGTAGGGCTGATTTAGGAACTGATGCTGTAATGTGCTGAGCACTCCTGCATGTTCCTGAACACGCTTTTCTCTGTTCTCTTTCATGTGTTCGGTACCTCCTTGGATCAGACACCGTGTGGCTCCGTATTTTGGAATTGAATCATGACCCTACAAATATTAAATCACCGTGTTCTGTAAGGACGATGTGAAATGCTGGACCTTGTCTCCATCTTGATTGTTTGCAGATGTTAGGGTTGTCCTGAAGAAACAGTCAGTGTCTTGACTCGTCCTAAAAAACGTTCAACATCTGTGCAAGCACTTTAAAATGTGATATATGTCAAGTAATTAGCACCACATGCCTCCCCCCTCCCATTCATATTTATTGATTTATTTATTTTCGCTTGCTAAGATAGCATAAGAATTAAGCTGTTTAGTACCTGAAATTTTCTGGTTTCCAGCCTGTATAATGCATTCTTACTTCTGCCAGTTGCGAGACTTCTCTGTTCATCAGTGTGTTGTTTCACCTTTTGTTCCAAGCAGTTGTTCCACTCGCAAAATAGCTCCATTATCTGTGCATTTGCCTGTTTGCTGTAATGAAGACAACTGGATTTGTAATAGTCTATTAAATGGTCTATTAAATAATGTAGTTGCTGGAGGGACCCTGGTAATACTGTATGGAGTGGCAGGGTAGTAATTCTGCGATTCAGATGTTGCAGGGATTTCCTTTCTATTACAGCTGTTTGAAATGTTTTCTTGAGAGTTTTCATAAATCTTTCTACTTCTCGGCTGGCCTGCAGCCAGGATGGATCCACTTGTTTTACTAGAACCTGAGATATTCAGCAGACGGGGCAAGTTCTTTACTGTTGGAACCGTTAGTCCGTCATCAAGCTTAATGACCACTGCCCTACAAGGTACAGAAAATACGCTGGCTGGGCTGGCCACCTGGCTGAAGCTAAAATCACAGTTTTGATTACAGGAGATATAAATCTGGATCAACCTCAGTGAACAAAGGTGTGTATTTACTTTTCTGGATGTGATAGCAGAACTGGTCTAATGGTCTACTGACCTTGATCTGTGAATATCTATGAGCAGCTATTATTTGCATTGTAGTTCAACCAAAATTGGATCTCCATATATTGGGTGCCTAAAAGCCTACTGACCATCTCAGCACTTCTAAGGTTTTCTCTTCAAACACAGAAGTGATGCACTGTTTTATAAGGTTTTAGTTGATGCACAGGCTGTGTGAGTGACTTGCTCATGTTGAAGCAGAGCCTGAACAGTATGTTTCTTGACATACTCCAATACTTTAAGATCAAGACTTAATTTCCCTTTAAGAACTTGATCCCAAAGGCATGTGAATGGTCCTGCTGAGCTTACGGTTTAAGGATTTTTCCGAATTGAGGATTAATTCACTACCTTGCCATTTGCAGCGGTGCTAGTTGTTAGACGTTACTGCACTCATATGGTTTAAAATGTGTACTCTAATAACATTTTTTGAAAGTTTTTCTTTTTTCTTCCACAAAGAAAATATTTTTCCTTTTTCCTCTGTTCTTCAGTTTTTCTCCTCCACCTCTGAAATATTGCATTTACATTCCAATTTATGCATTTACTCCAAATCTTCATCATGCTATAGCACCATAGGAAGTCTGTGCAATGAAATGTTTTTTGGGACAAGTGCTCGTTTTCCTTTAGAAGATGGACCTTCACTGAGACGTGATCGAAAATGAACAGCATTAAATCCCAACACTCCTTCTCTTTCCTGTTCCATTGAAGTACAAATAATCATTGTGCATTAAAAACACTTCAAATGAAATGACAGCAGCCATGAAGGCAACTTTGTTTAAATCGTTTCTGTTGGTAAGAGTTTTTATTGCCGTGACTGTGTTTTATATCACTAACACTTAGCCAATTAATTTGTTCTCTGCCCTTTGAACCGAGCAGGAGAGAGCGTTTCTGCTTTGGTCATATTTTGATTCATTTAAAGCTCGACTGGATACTGTCTTTCTGTCTTACGGTCTTTCTGGACTCTGAGGTGTTCAGAAGCCCACTGCACTCTCAGGGTAAGAACTTGTTTCCATCCCAATTTTGGCTTGCTTCGAGTCACTCTGTCGTCTCGTTGTGCGGGGAAGGAGAATGACAGGGGTGTTTGCGTTCTGCCTCTCCCATGGTCGGATGGTTTGATAGCGTTGTTCCCTTTTGCCATCAGGTATTATTCTGTATTGTTATATCCAAGAGATAAGTGGATTCCAGAATAGACATGAAATTTCTTTTCTAGGTGAACTATCTGTCAATGTTCATACTCACAGGTCTCATTTCTGTGGTATTCCTTACCCAGAGACTACGATGATGTTGGACTACTGGAAGAGCTGAGACCTTGTAGACGACTATCTTCCACCCTCTACGTTTGTTGATAGTCCTGATTCCTCCGTTCATCATCATTTTGCTTGTTATCTGAAAATCAGTGTACCTTTTTAAGTACTGTGTTGTTTTCTTCCCCTCTCACTTGCCCTAAGAAATTATTGGATGTCTCTCTGAGAGCTCTCTACATTAAGATTTTGGTTTTGTTTACACTCTGTATTGCTGTTTCAACACTTAATTTGCTTTAGTACTTTTGCTGCAGCACCTCGGTATATTCCATTTATTCTGCAGGATGCATTTTTTAAGTATGTTCAAAACTTCCTGGTGAACTTAAAATTCAAACTACTGCTCACTCTAGGGATCAGAGACCTTCGCAAGCATTGCAATTCTGTCCTGTCCTGGGCGTGCATTAAATTGCTAATGGAGATGTATCCTGAGAGCACAGAAGCTCAAAAATGAAAATCTTGGAGTGGTGTCTTCCTAATTTGAGGTCAACGCTTTTTCCTGCTAACCGCATATCAACCCAGCGCAATCCACTCCTCTTTAGTGATGTGGTTCACACTGGGCATTGGTTGGAGCCATGACATCATCCTTCTGATAGCAACTTTACAATTACATATTTTGGGTATGGCACTAGCAAAAATCTGGTGTAGTTGGAGAATGAGGTCATGAGCCAGGAAACGTTTTCATTCTGTGGTTGTTATATGATTAATTCTGAAAAAAAGTTGGCTTTGCTTAAATTGGTTAGCTGCAATTTGTTCGCAGTATTGTTTCGGTTGGAAATCACATTTCCCTGTGTTATCAACCACATATAATCATCCTATAGATTTGAACTGCAGTTGCTCTGGTTACTTCCTGAGGCTCACTGGATATCTGCGAATGAATTGTTTGGCATGATTAGGTGCAGCTGGTGCAACTATCAGAAAGGGTGGCTTTTGAAAGGCTGTTCAAGATGGTTTTGATAAATTCAAAATTTGAGAGGTTTTATTTGCTTTCCATTAAAAAAACCTGTGAAATAGAAGACCGTTCATATGTTGGAGGAGGAATTTCTTTACCATGTTGAGAGATGGCAGATGGAAAAACAAGAATCTTACGTTTCAGTGGTACCCTGCATGTTGTACGTGTTAATGTCCTGCTTCCCATCTTCAATAAAATTCTAAATTTAGAGATGAGATAGCGGCAAGATCACAACCTGTATCATGATCTGCATTGGTGGCTTCTTTCCGTTCTTCTGTATGTGCGTGACTACATTTCCCAGACTCATCTGTGCATTTTCACCACTCATTTTTCCTGCCAGTTTGGAGGTATAGGTGCAGGTTTGACCTCCAGTTTTGCTCTTTTGTGGCACATTGTATTTCTGGTCACTGTTGGTGTTTTAAGGCAGTGGTCTGCTGTTGGTGTCAGGGTGCTCCTGTCTCCTTCGGTCTGGTGTTCGGGGATGCGGAGTGGGTGTTCAGAGAACTTTTCTGCTGAGATGTCTGTTGTATGCCCCTCTCTGAGTGCAGCAGAAGCTGCTGTTAGTTGCTGTAAGGGTTTCTCCACCAGCCGCTATCGAGGACAAAGGCAGTGGACAAGCTGCACATAACAGATGTTCTTGTTGTTTTTGCTGACATTCAAAATCCGTCTTTTCTGATGTACCAGATAATTTTTGTGTCAGCTGAAGAGATGAGATCCTTATTTCCCTGAACATCTCAAATGGATATGAAAGCAATATTTTGCTTTGTCTGATTTATAGGTATGTGTTACCATTGCCAGTAGATTATCTGGACCGATAATGGGTTTTTACTTGACTTTGCGGAGACGTGTTACAGATGTATGTTTCTTTCTCTTATCTTCCTCCAAAAGATTTGTATGTTCTGGCAGACACGACAAGCTTTCTTTTTGGGTTGGGAAGAGAACAAAAAGGGTTTATGCTACTGTTTGCATGAACCACCAGAACTGTATCAGCTTTCCTTGGGCTTGCCACTTGTTTAGGATCTGCTTCTCTCCTCCAGTCCCTGGGAGGGAACTTTTATTGCCATTGCAGATCATGACACTGGATCACTCACTCCCTTACCAGTTTGCATCGCTGGCATTTAGTAAAGCTGCACGTACGTCTGAAAGTTTTGTCAGCTCATTTTCAGGTCATGTTTGGCATCAAGGACCAGCTAAGAGACACGGTGTAGTTTGTTTTTATTTATTTCTTTGTGCCAGCCTTTCACGCTAGCACGTTTTCTGCTGCCCCCAAAGTCAGCGCAGGGGCATTCGCCAAGGGGGCGGACCCTGGCCAGGGCATGGCATTCCCCCATCCCCACCTCACCGTCGGGTTCCTACACCTCTTTCCACTTCTATGAATTTCAAAAGCAGTGAAACATGGTAGATTTACATCCCAGAGTCACTTTTTATGTGTGACAGGAGCCCGTGCTTCACTTTCTGCACGCAGCGGCAGGATTTGACCGTTCAAGAGATCGTGGTAAACCTGCATGTGTGGGGCGGTCCTGTGCAAAGCCCCAAGCTGCTGCAGGGGCACACGGACCCGGTCTTGTGTTAGCAGGGGAGTAGAGGGGCTCGGGAGACCTGGGAGAAACCCCAGCGATTGGCTTCACCACGTGCTTTGACATCTGCTCAGGCGCAGCGGTACCTGGGTGCGAGGGGTTGTCACCAATTCAGTGAAGATTCACGCAGGACCTCGTCCTGGGGATGCCTTGACAGCAAGATACGACCCCAGGACATTGCTCATCAGGTGAGCAAATAGAGAAGTTGAGGAAGATACCTATTCTGGCTGCAGGAGGAGATGTCCCCGCTCGCAGGGGTGCGGCGATGGTCGCAGGGCCGGGGTTGGGGGGTGGTGGTCCTTGCTACCCCGCTTGTGCAGCGCGGTGGGAGCGTGCAGCTTTCCGAGCCATCCACCCGATGGCAGCACAGCTATGGATGTCGCGCCGCGCAGCCCTGCCTCTGCCGTGGCCTTGCCTCCCACCGCATGCTTGCCAGCTAACGAGCAGCGGTTTTTCCACAATCCAAAAATAATTCCGCATTTTTTTTTTTTCCCCCCCATCATATCGTCCAAAGCTTTTGTTTAAATCCTTCGTTAAGATATATATTTAGTAAATAATTCTCATAGTTAAGGCTTACAGGAAAATGTTGCAGCGCGTATAAAACAGACCTAAGAAATTCTCAGCATGTGGTCAGAATATCCATTTTCTGAGTGGATGAAACTGGGTTTTAGAGTTTATACTTGTGCTACTGCAACTAAATTAAGTCATGAAAGAGGATAATACAATGTACCATCATTTTAAAGTAATTTAATCATGAAAACTAAAAATTTGGAAGCAAACAGATATTTTACTTAATAGAAACCATCTGCACTGTACAGTAGGCAAATTGTATAAAAATGAATAAAACTGTCTCTGGAGGAAAATGACTCAGGCACCAGCTTATATAATGAAGATGTATATGTGCCTTTTAGCATTTGCATTGTCTATTAGACTAGGTAAATCGCAGCACTAGTGTAAGTGAAACAGTTACAAATTTTATTACCATCATATGACTGATGACAAAGGCAGTAATAGAAGTAATGCCTATTAGGGAGGGCTTGTTCCAGACCCTAAATAGCTTTGTGCTTTGGACTTGGCTGGGCAGCTAAAGCTTTAATGAGGGGGGGCACTGGGACGTTTTCGGCAGGTTGCTGCTTTTCCTGGAGAAGCCTTTTACCTTGTTTGGGCTTTTCCCTGTTTGATTTGGGCCCTCCGGGGGGGAAGACTCGTTTATGACCATCCGGAGAGGATTTCCTACCGGACTTTTTATTTGGCAGAAACGGGCAGATGATCTTTAAACCGGTCTTTTACTCCTGCCGCCGCGCAGCTGAATGCGTTTGTTTGACACAGAGACGCTTTTCTATCTCACTGCTAGCACGTTTCTTTTCCCCTGTTGTTGAAGGACAGATTTCAGTACTTTTCAAAATGTTTATTCGTTCGCATTCAGCAGCTTTCCTAAATGATCGCAAATAATATGAATTATTCAATTTCAGGGCTGTAATAGCCGGCGTCTAGTCTGCTTTTAAAATGAAGTTTACAAGAGCCACTTTCAGTTGCTGAGATTTAACACTCGAAATAAATGTGCCCTGCGTTAAAAGCTTTGTACTATTTCTCCCAAATCCACAACAATATCTGGTTAGAAAAGCAGGAATTTTCTGAGACAACATTTTTCACAACAAAGGAAAATCCCACCCTCCCGGTGACATTTGTGCTTATACTTTCTCAGCTGGCATTTTAAAGGATGGGTATGAGGGAAATCTGTGTAATGCAAAAGCAGATTTATTTTTGGTTTAGGAAGAGTAAGGAGGCAAGAGCAGAATCGGCTTCCACTTGCATATTAAGCATATTTGGCAAAGAGAACATTTCGCATTAACAAATATGTAAAGTAAAAATATGTCCCAAAAGATTAAGACTTCTGTGAATTTAAAACAAATGAGATGCAATTTTCTACCCTGATATTCTCACTTTCTGTTTTGCTTCATGTTATTGTAATACACAGGTCCACATGCCTAACCTGCCCTGGTAACGAAGCCGAGCGGCGGGGAGCTGTGGAGCTGCTATTTCACACTCGGGAGCATAAGCCCCCGCCAGCTCCTAGAAATGGGTAAAATGCTGCTTTTTTTTCTGAGCACGGCTTTGGGTTTTTTTGGTAAGAGTATCAACCCCCCTCGTGGTGTTTGAATTCAGAAGTTCTTTAAAAAAGAAGCAAGTTCTCAGGATCCGGAGGCTGCTTTTTAGCAGAGCGTAACGGTTTCAAGGCAGGCAGGTCAAATTTGGGGTCTGAATTGTTTAATAATGGATATATAAGGACAAGATGTTCTCTGGGGGCTTGATGACACCCTCATCAAGGCAATGTGAGTCATTCCGTTGACTTCAATGGACATGGATTAAAAACTCTCTGATAAAAAACCCCCAGATATTTAGCCCAGACCTACTGCACCGAGAAGGAATTAGGCCATCAAGTTCAGAGAAGGATCAGTTCCATGCCTTTAAATATCTTGTTAACAGTATTTCATTAGTTAACATCAGTTACGCTAACAAAAAGGAAAATGTCTTTGCTTGCCCATGACCATTCAAATCTGAAGAAAAAAGAAAATCCCTACCTGTTGTTTTTTTGTGACATTGTAGCCCGCTTTAGGAAATCTCAGTTGTTTCCATTTTCTACTGAAAGATGTACGGAATTTAAAACCTTACAGATTTTTAATATCAGAAATGTAATCTTTTGCATATTACTAAACCACAGGCACAAATAGCAGTTTATTTTTTAATCTGGTGATTAAACTCAAGTAAAACATGAAACTCTGAGATGCAAATAACCCTGGAGTCCAAAAGCACAAAGGAAATGGTTTCAGAATGAAGACATTTATTTTCTTCTTGCTTCCCTGCAACATGGGTTATTTAGTTTCATGTGATTTGTGCCAGGACAAAGTGTGTTCTATAAACAAAAAAGGGAAAAGGTTAAACCAGAAATAAAGTGCAATGATAATAAAAAATAACGATGATAAAAAAAAAAAAATAAAAAAAAAGAAGGGTGAAGAGTATTGCAAATACAGAGCGGGTGAGTCAGTGGGACCCCAAAATAGAGTCATTAGGAAATTAAAGATAACTATGTTTGGTGGGGGAAGAAGAGGCTTCAGAACCATTTCTGTGTTTCCCGGGCTGTCAGGCTCCCTTGGAAGCCGCTGGGATTTGTGCTCACCAACCACTTGGGCATTTCGGAAGGTTCATCCCGTGCTCTGGCTGTTGTTGTTCGGTGCTTGGTCAGATTTTTCCCCGCTACCAAATCCCACCGTCCCCGAGATGCTCCGTGTAGGAAGTGGGGACACTGAGTCCCTTATCCACACGATGGCACTCTTAAGCTTTCAAACAATTTCATCTACTTCTCGGCATTTCATGCGAAACCTATTTTTTCCCCCTGCCAAAAGCAAAGGAGGAGTTGGCGGTGGGGGACACAGCACACACAACTTGGAGTCCCCCTTGAAATCCGAATGTCCCAGGTTGTCCCCAGCCCACCCCACGCCGTGACCTTGTGGGCTGCACCCCAAGTGCCACCACCACCCCTGGCTGGGTCTGGCAATGATCGGGGCACCCACCGCGCTCCCTGTTTTGCAGGAAGGGAGAGCGCTCAGTCCCTGGAGTGGCTGAAGGGCAATGGAGAGCAGCTGGAAATACTATTTTAGATGCACCAAAAAAACCTGTTAAAAAAAGCCCTTCTGCCTAGCAAGAAGGCCGCAAACACTGCAGCCCAAGAGCAAGCTCGTGTTTGGACATTTATGGGGGGAAAAGGTCATATTTTTTGTTTTGTAGCTTATTCTGCTCAGCCTAAGCTCTACAAAAGTCAGGAGCGTGGGCTGTTTTCTTGAACAGTTTTAGCTATTAAGCGTCTTTTAAAAACAAGAATTCATTGCTATCAATCTGGCAACTTCTAGGAGCGCTAAATTTACTCCATATTAAAGTGCGTGTGGGAGGGGAAGAAGGTGGGGGGGTGGTGGGGGCAGATCCTGTCCTTCTCAGTGCAGTTATTTTGATGGCTATATCGCCCTGTCTGGGAGGTATGTGTGTGCCTGTCGGAAAAGTCAGCAAATCACTGCACACCAGCACAGCCGTGGAAGCAATTTCTGCTCCTTTCTCCCCTCCTGCCAGGTGGGTTTGGGTATTGTGGTCAGGGGTCTGGAAGGATTTTCCGGGTCTGCAGCCTCATGGTACATGGTGGTTGCACAGGCAGCAGCTTGCCCTGGATTTGTGTACAGGTCGTTGACCTGATATGTTTTCCTGGCAGGGAAAAAACAAAACCTTGCTCCTTTGTTCCCTTCTTCACCTGAAGGTATCATCTACCTATTGGATACGGAGCTTCAAACTTCTCCATCAGGTCTTGACCACCAGCACTTAATGCCACAGCTCCTGCTCGGGCAGCGGACACCCACCCATTTTTCAAGGGAAGAGAGTTTCATATCACCATTTCACTGATGCAAAAAAAGGACCGTATCATCACCAGGCAGGGCAGCAGCTGAACCAGGAATGAAGCTCTGAGGGCCTTTGGCATAGCCCCTGTGTCAGCCGTCCTCACATCAACCAGCCCACGCTGCCGGAGTCGGATGTAATCTTGCAAAACTGTGCGCAACCCCGCATTAAAAACTAAGTAGCAACGGGTCGCTGCATCACAAAATCAAGGGCAGCCACAGCACGTGTTGTAAAAAGGACAAATTTCTGACCCCCTGCACACCAAACGAGCCCTTTGCCGGGATGCTTCCCCGGTGCCAGCGTAACGCACATCCTAAACGTACCGGTGTAATGCATATCCTAAAGGTACCGAGTAATGCACATCCTAAATGTGCCAACATAATGCACATCCTAAAGGTGCCAGCACATTAGGAGAGGGGCTGGTACCGGATTGGGATCTCTGCAGGCAGATGTCCTCCCCTGTTGTTGGGGTGTCTGGTATATTGGTGAATACTGGGGCGGCGGGGGGAGCCGGGCTGGGGATGGGAAGCAAAGTGGTTTGGGGCAGGGGCAGGGCAGGAGCCGGCAGCAACGGTTCCCAGCCCCGACCTGCCCTTGGCTTCTCGTTGACTATTTCTGTTGCTTTCTGGGTGTTTGTGGGCTGCGGGGTCCTGTTCTTACCATCGCCGAGCACCCACGGGGGCACTTTTGAAAGCGGTTGGGGAGAGGGAGGTTTCAGAGCTGTGCTAGATTACATCTTTCGAAAATTGCCAAGCTGGGGTTAGAGGGCATTCTCAAGGGAGTGTCCAAAATCAACACGATTATCTTGATTATTAATATTTGCATTGGCAGAACTACTGTAGATTTGTGTGGAGAAACACAGTCCCTCCACTGCTTATTGCTGCACGTCTGCGGAGCCAGTTGGGCAGCAGCTAATCCATCTACATGGTGGATGATCTTATTTTTTTGCTTTTTCATAAATGTCAAGATAGTTTAACGTGCAATCTGTATCAGCGGCTGGCTGACAGCACCTCTTTTGGGTCAAATCCTGACAGTCGCCCCAGAATGAGATACAGTGAGCCCTGTGCAGATAGCCTGCAAAAATTGGGTCTTCAAAGGACAAGGAGGACCTGTATTTTAGATGGGTGTGGGAGATTCGTGCATATTTGGCCTGCACTCCTAGGTATCATAGGCAGCTTAATTCTCTATCTTTTCCATCTAAACCCAGCCAATTTTTGCTGAAACTTAGTCCTGGGTCATTTTTTGAGAGACCCTCCAACCTGTACAAAATATTCCCTGGCACACCAGAGGTTAAGCATAATTTGCTCGTTGAATTCTTTAGCACTTAATTAGACAAGAGATTATTTGTACAAACCAGGAAACAATCATTTGGGCAGAGTTCACTCACATGGTATGTTCTGCCTCATTTTTACTACAGAAATTCTTTTGTTGTGATTTTGGAGCATGAACAGGTCACGCGTCATCCCTGGCTCATTTTTTTTAAAGTGTTACAGTGCATTTAATAGAAATATGATGGAGAGACCTATGCTGAGGTATTGGTACAGATATATTTTTCTACCGATGTGCAAATAGTGGGTTAAGTCCACTGCTCATAAAACTCCACTTTTTTTCATCACCGAATACAACCTTACTACATTTTCTTGTTAATTGGAGTAAGAAATTAGGCAGTTTTGTAAATATGTAGTAGATATGCTCTAACTTATTGCAAGAAACAATAGATATGTGCATAAGAAGTTAGTGTTGTATCAATACCAAGTTATTTACAGTGCTTTTCTTTCTGCGTTAGCTAGAAAGGGGAATGCGGCAGGGACTCTTCACTGCAATTACAAGATATCTCTTGAGGTCACCTGCGTTTTCGGTTACGTGTATTGCAAAGGGATTTATTCCAGATTTATTCCACAATTTATTCCAGTTAATTTTGGGTTTGAGGAGCAAAAATGCCCAGGCTATTAATCTGGCGAATGTGAAATATTTGGTGTGCATGTTGGTGTTTGCAATGCTTTCCTCTGCTCCGCAAGTCTTGGTTGAAGAGGGCAGTTCATCAGTTGGTTTTGGGGGGCAGAACTGATCTTTCCCTCATAAAATTCAGAATGCTCAATGAATGGCAAAAGTGCTTCTAAAAGGAGCTCATGGAACACTTTGAAAATATTAATTAGTGTGTTGAAGCATTCTGCATAGCATATCATAGTAAAACTGCTCCAGGGGGTTGCTTGGAATGAATTATTAATGTGAATCCCTCTCTCCCTTATGCTTCACACCCTGATTTTATGGGACTTGGCGTGGGTTGGGGTGTCTATTAGATTCACTTATTGCCTGTTTAGTGGGAGTACTTTGTAGACTGCATCAAAAGGTCACCATTTTTTTTTCAGAATCCCAAATTTTAATCAGTGAAAAGACTGGATTCCTCCAAATGTGAAAGGCGAGCTGTCAAAAAAAAAGAAGCAAACTCCCCACAAAGCCATGATTAAAATTGTATCATCGTTATGCAGTAGAGAAGGGGAACATATCCCGACTGCTCGGTCCCCGTGGCACTGGGACCCAGCTCTTTTAGGCGCATCGCCACTGGGTCGTACTGAACTGGATGTATGGCACAGCCACATGCAAATCTCACCTACACGCTTGTCCAGATGACTCCGAGAAAAGCATTTTCACTAAAACGGTGTTGTAACATGTTCACGCTTCTTTCACATGCATTTTGATGCCTTGTACCACAAGTAGTGAATTCATTAAACTCACAGAGTACAGTTCCTTTTCGCCTTTTGGCTTTACAAGATCACAAAGTTGAACCTGTTAACCTAACACTGAAAGAGAAAAGCTGTGCTTAAGAAAAAAATTGTTTTTCAGCTCTTGAGGTCTGTTTTGATGAAGTCCCTTGTGTACAAATATAAATAAATCCATAAAGTAATTTGACTTTTAATTCATACTCGGATTATGGAAATATTTGTATTTTCATGGCTGCTAGACTGAATTACAAAGGCTTTTGAGGGTCCAGTTTTCATTCTTATAAGTAAAAGAAATAAAAAATTGATGGTTTATGAAACAGTGGCACCTATAACACAGTGATTCTCAAAGGACGAAGTATTGTGCCAAAACCCAATCTGTTATCTCTAGTCCATGAAGGCAGAGGGAGACTGAACTTTGGGCTTGACGTGCTCTCATTGCACATGCAGAGTTCCCAGTGTCTCCGGTATGAACAGCGAAAAAGTCGGCTGGGAGTGCTGAGAATGAAGGGAACATAATATCAAGCGGTTTTCCCATAATATTCCAAAAAAAAAAAAAAAAGGACAGGAATAAGGAAAGAGTTTATTTCTGCATCTGAAAATAGATGCTTAAAAATAGACCCGTGTGTCATATTTGAAAGGCCAAGAAGATGGCGCGTTTAGGCTTTCTCTGAAAGAAGGAAAAGGCGAGAAGAAAGGGAAAGCTCCTCACAAACATCATTGACATTCTTGAAGCATAAAGGTTTTCGTTTATTTATGGTGTTAAAAACTTCAGCTAGAGTCATCATTTTAAAAAGCAAATCACAGAGTGGTAAATGCCAAGGCGATTATTAACAATAGCTTTTTTTTTTCATATAAAAAAAGGTGAAAGACAGCATGTTATATTGAAGTCTAATAGACAGCATAAATCTGCATCACCTGCAGAAGTTTGACATAGAAGATTTTACTCTCTTGCTGTACTTCCCAAGAGTTCTGCCAACGCGAGGTCTTAGCTGCAGTTTCTTGTTGATGACAGCTTGCCGCAATTATGACAGAAACTCATCATTAGCATCAGCCATTTCTTACTTTTAAGAAAATGAACAGCTATTTCATTTGTTTAAAAAAAACAATCCTGAGAACTAACTCTGTTTTAGGAGTTAAACTGATGATGGATTTTTCTGAGGAAAGGATCATCTTACAGTTTCTCAAGTTGTGAGTGTTATTGGCTCTATGTAACGTGTCTTTTTTTCTTCTTCTTTTTTTTTTTTCTGTTCCAGAGGAGAAAGGTTGCCAACTGATTAATATTTTAAACATGTAGACAACCTGCAGACCTTGCTCTCAGTCTCAGATTTCTCCCTTATCCCTCCCGAAAAATGGTTTCATTGCTAAAAACTCATTGTTAGAATTTCATACTCCCAGGTGAAACATGATTATTTATTAATTTTATTTCACCAAAATTAAGGACAAATAATAACAGAAAGAGTTCAGCAAACAGTTAAAATAATATCGCATGTAATCTTTGTAGAGTTTGGTTAAGATTTCAGCTTCTTGCTTAAAATTATGTGGGTCAACCTTATGATGTGGGCAATGAATAGGAAAATACGCTACATTTCAGGAACTGAATTTTATATATCTTTAAAGAAAATGCCGGTAATACTTAGCGCAACAAAGTATAAGATGCCAGGTTAAGCGTTTGTATGTGCAGAAGGTACTGCAAAGCAAGTTGTAGTGTGCCGTTGTGGGCTCCTCTGGATAATTTATGGGGATTTGTTTTTATTTATTATTCAGATGAGGATTTAAATATTCCACATTCTCATTTCAAAGTGAAAGCTGAGAAACTGAAAGTTGGCTGTGAGATAAGACAGGTTAAGGAGCTGAGAAAGGAACTTTCAGTGGCCCTTCCATCCTGGCCAAGCCCCAAATCCATGATGGCTTTTTGTCGACCTCAAATCTAGGTGTGATTTGGACTGTGTGAGGGGCTCGTCGCGGCCACTCTGAAGGCTGGTGCGATGGTGTAGGCTCACGTTACGTCCCAGGGCTGCCTCCCTCAATGTCATGAACCAAATTTAGCACCTGCTTATGTCGGTGCAAATCCAGAGTGCCCCATCAACACCAGAAGAGCCACGCCAAAATTGCACTAGCAAAACTGGGAATGCTGGTGTTTAGGCTGAAAAAAAATCTTGCTATAGTTTTGCTTTGAATAATTCAGCATTACTGCTCTCCATAGGGCCCTCTTCTGTTCCCATCTCATTTATTTTTTCACTGGGGTTACTTTGGTTTATACCTAGGTGACCATTGCAAAAAAACTTTGGACTACTTTAAATAAGCACTGAAACCAGCCTTTAATTTTGATCATTCATTATTATTTTCATTCTCTCCCTCTCATCCCAGATTTCTTCTGAATTGTGTGTCAGACTCTGCTATTGCATCTGTGAAATGCTTATAGGAAATAACATATAGAGTCCAACAGACATGGCAGATACGTACACCCGTTCATGTCAATGGCAGTAGAATCAATTCTGGTTTACAAATCAAAAGAAAAGAGAGGATTTCTGCGTATTCAGAGTCCTGCCAAAGAGCCACTTGCACAAAATGTGCTGTGCATACTTTACATGAGATACCTATAGAAAAATGTCTCCTTTGCCAGTGAACGCTAAGTAGATCTATGGTTCAGAAAAGGCAGCATGAAAGATGCTCTTAGTGATAAAGAGCAAAACCCAAACAAATTAGAAAGCGTTCAGATCTATAAAAAAACGTTTGTGGAAAAACTAGTTCAGCATGTTGGATGTTCTCCTTTTCTTTTGGCTTCTCGTGACTCTAATTCTGCTTTTTCCTCCTGCTCCCTGGTGATAGTCAGTATCTAGTTATCAACTTTCCAATTCCACTGAGATCAGGGACCTGTTTAGGTGCATTCAACCTGGGCCTACCTGAAATTTTCAGCTGTAATCAAGCTGGATGTGTGTTCATTTTAGTGGTAAAATCTGCATCTTAAATATTTGCAGAGATACACGCATCTGTTGTAAAACCACAGATGTGTGTCTCTGCAGATATATATACTTCATTGTGATATATTATGTTTTATAATTAAAATTTTATTGAATTTTAATATAAAACCAAATTCATACATTAAAAATTAAGTAGAGAACAAACATGTGTGGTATCAGGAGGATACAAGCTGTGGTACAGTAGGACAACAACATCTGACCCATAAAAAACACCCTGCTTTAGTTATAAAATACCTTTGTGGCTAGGAGATTAGTGTGATATATTATTGAGGTTCCAATATTTGGAAAAATAATACTGTTTTGTCACTTCCATTCATGAGCAAAGAAACAGCTTTTGAATCCCTTTATTAAACATTTGAAAGCAAATGGATGTAGACAGAGCAAGTGTGGTCTCCCAACAAGCAGAGTAAGTATTATTTATGCTATATAGTTAACATTTTTGAGCAGAGTAAATGGTTTCTCGCAGTGCCCAATACAGCACGTTCATTCGGATGCTGGAGTCGCGTGAGCGGAAGATCTGAGTGCTGGAATTGAGAAATAAGGCAGCCTTTGCTTGCGATCGTTACCTGGTCAAATCCCTCAAGGACATCAAGGTAAGTGCTGATGTTGCATATAGGAACTCACTCTCCTTAGGACGTGTGATAAGTGTATCCTACGGTGCCCAGTATGAGAGCGGTCCGGAGCACATTACGAAGGAGATTTAATCTTCATGTCACCTTTGGGGACAAAATTGCGGTATGGAGAAAATGGATGACCTACCCGAGGTCCCAGAGGAAGGTTGTTGGTGACAACAGTGATAACCAGATGACTTCCTTCTACCAAGCCCAACTCATCGGCATCACATTGCACTCCCTTCATTGAAACCGTTTTCTCTGTGATAAAAAGCAAACCGCAGCATAGGATGTATGCAAATACAGGAGAGAAAATAGCACTGAAATATTTGAATTCTGTTCCGTAAAGGGGTGATGTGCCTTTGCCTTGAACGCTGTATTCATTTCCATTTCAAAAAAGGTACAGCTGAAATATAAAAAGTTCATAGACAGTTGACGGAAATGATTAGACGGAGGGCTCGATTTGTGCACGATGAGAGCCTGGCAAGATTGGAAGATGAATTTTGTGGCTAACAAGAATGAAAATGGTAAAGAGGTATCAAATAATGAATAGCACTCGGACAATTGTTGAGGAAACCTTTTTTCCCCCCTTTCTGCTGATGCAAGAATACAAGAACGGCCAAAGGACATGGCAGGAACCGCATCTCAGGCTGATGACAAGGGACGGAGGTGGGCTGTAGGACTCTTGAACAAGAGTTCAAGAAGTTTGGAGGGTGATGGGTTTAAAAACTGAGCAATTAGAGAGTTGGATAGCAATATTTGCATTAGATGAGGTAAAGCTAAGGGATGTGTAATCTCATTCTCCGTTAGCTGCTGGGACTGAGGGAGGTGTTTCCCAGGAGTTGCATCATCCCTTTGCGGTGTCTCTTGAATCTTTTCCAAGGCTTTTGGAAGTTATTGCCAGAACCGGATGTGCCCTGTACCACCAGTCCTCTTGCCTCCTGCACCACCATCCTGAAAGGAGAAAACAGGCCCAGCTCTGTTTCAAAATTAAAATTTAACTTTTAAATCAGTTCCATAATCCCCTCTGCATCATCATTTTTCCCTCTTATTGAGAAAATTCTGCAAATCAGGTAACATCAATGTTTGGGAGCTTCACAGATGAACAGAGGCAAGCGTGTCGTGACTGCAGACTCCAGGAATTCAGGTCAAGAGACTTTTTTCAAGGACCACATACAAGTGCACACATGCGCACGCATGCACATGTGCCTGCACGTATACCCTGAACTTAGCATGACTCTGCGCCATCAACTTTTCACACACTTCCCCAATTAAGCTATTCAGGGCTCACACTTAAATAGCTGTCCACAGCTGCTGCAAATTGATTTATCCCCTGATGACAGTCAGAGCTGCTGACTGAACTGCTGGAGAGAAAGAGTTCTTTAATTTAGGTGTTGTTTTCTTTCTTACTTTTTCCTTTTCACACTGACTTTAACTTGCTTTTGCTTTACAATTAACTCAAGATTGCAAGTTTAGTGTGTATCGCAGTGTGTATCTCAGCTCCGTTTGGCATAAATAATATTTGTTTTCCTGTTTCTTAAATGGATGAATTAAAATAGGGTTTTATTGAAGTAGATGAAACTTTTTTTGTGGGGGGAAAAAAAAAAAAAGAAGGATTTTAAAAAAGGACTACTAAGACATCCCAACGTTACAGATATTTTTTTAAAGGCATCTTGTTATTTGTGCGCTGAGAATTTACTGAAATGGTGGTTTTCAGATTGGAAATGGCATATTTATTCAGTCTATGAAAAGGTGATGGCTTCTATCTGGTGAAAAAGGGGTATTTTTCTCTACTCATACATTTACTTTGTTAATCTGCAAACTCAACAATACATCTCAGCGTGCAGCTGAGTTATATACCATTTACAGTTTATATAAAATGTTGCAGCCCATCCAACATAAACCTGTGATGAAAGGTTGTACTATACGCAGATAATCTATAGCTCTCTCAAATGATCACTTTACGATTGTGCATGCAAAGAACATATTCCTTGCTTATTTTTGATTTGGAGAAAAAGTAAAAACCTTCAGAAATGATTAATAGTAAGTGTCAGTAATTTGTTTTGGAGAGGGACCGTCTTTATTTTATCACATGTCCCATTAACCTGGCAGAAGGATATTGATTATACACAAACTAACTATACTTGCAGTTATTTCACTGGAAAGGATCAACGAAAAGAAAGTAAAAACCCAGGTTTCAGATTTAGAGATTTATAACTATCTTTCTTGAGTCTACAGCAAAATAATATATAGATAAAACAGAAAAAAAAAATTCTGTGCTAATTTTACTAGATATTGTTTTGGTACAGCATATAGTTAACATTTTTTTCACTACCAAACTGTGCAAAGAAAAACAAAAGTTCTGTGAACTCGCAGTAATCCCCAAAATGTTCATAGCTAGACGACAGTATTTGTAGAAGATGCTAAATGTGTTTTATTACATTTTTTTGAAATTGCTCCAGTGCTGAAATTTGGATGCTCTCGTGTTGGACATGCAGCTTCTTCCTTCGGCAGCTGCCGCAGACAGGTCTATTTTCCTGTGTCCGTGTGCTGTGCATCTTGGAGCAGGGAAAGGGAAAATTATCATCCTTGCTATGCCAATGGTCTTCTTCTGACCCAATGTTTGACTCAACTTTCAGGAAAATTTGCCTCGCAGCTCGGTCTCAGCTCCGGCTGTCTTAAATCAGGCCTGAGAAAAAGCCTGCTGCGCTGAGAGCCTTAAAGAAAAACCTTATTGTTAATAGAAAATAACAACCTTTATACAGTGCTTTTTATACCAGACTGTAAAACTTAATCGAGGGTTTTATCTTACTGTAGAAATTTGTTTTTTATAAAAATCCCAGGTAACATTATCATTTCTGTTCAGTTCTTTATTTGAGTAATGTCTCTAGGAATTCACTCTATTTTTATTTAGGTATTTTCAGGAGCTGCACCTGTTTAACACTACAGGACTCCTCCAAGGGCAAATTTATTTCCTCAAGAGGTCTGGAAAAATCTTGAACCCCCTCATGATGTTGAAGAGTTTTCTTTTTTCACGTATAACCTAACAGTGTGTTGGGGGAAAAAAAAAAATTAAAAAATTATATTTTATGGGATCTTAGTGAAGAACACAGCCTCTGCCACTCCCTGACCTAAGGGGGATGGGGAGCTGCACCCCAGCCAGGGACTTTTGGGGGGATGAAGCCTGTAGGGTCGAGCCGTCTCCTTCGGCGTCAGACGGAGCGTAGCAGGAGCTGGCTGGAATAATCCCAGGGGATGGCCTAAACGCTCATGTGTTTTGCAACACTTTGAGGCGTTTTTGATGCTTCCAAGAAGGAATGCAATTAGCTTTTCAATGATAAATAAATTAAAGATAGTTGATTTTGCCTTTCACACGTTTGTTTTCTTCTCTTTCATAAGGGACTGCAGCCTGTTTATGATTTTCTTAGAAGTTTGAGGCACTTGCTCTTGCTTAGTGACAAGTTCTCCCGTCTAGGCAGCACAGGAAGAAAAAAAGCAAAGATAGTGGGAACCTGAAAATGGACAGTGTGTCAGCAGGGAAGGGAAACCCCTCAGGATCCCAGCAGTTTGGGTGGGTTTCTGGCTGTTTATTTACATAATTAGAGCATGTAATTCCACAACGACACAAAGAAATAAAAAGCAGCAACAAAGGGAAAAAACAATAGAAAAACACAACCAAATAAATTGGTTATCAAAGACTAGAGTAAGGCTGTGGTGGACCTTCAAGGCTGCAAGGTCAGGATGGTTTTGGCTCAGCAGCTGGCGGTCACCATCTGGTCTCTGGCATGGATGGGACTTGTCATCTCCTGCTCAGGTACCCGAATCCTGTGCAGAGATTTCCTCCCCCACCAGCACATCTAACTGAGGGAGAAGCTCCTGACCAGTCTGGGACATCGTTGAGGACCATGCTTTAGAGAGTGTCATCCAATGGTTTGCAATATAAGATTTGGTTTTAAAGGCTTTTATATGCCTTTATTTTGAGCTTGATAATTATTTAATACTTTCCAGCTTTGTGTTCATACCCGTGTAGACAAAGCCTTCCTATTGTTTCAGAGTTTTAAATAATTCAAAGGGGTGATTGAAGAAGGAAGGTCAATACTGCCACCAAGTCGGAGCTGCTAACAGGCTAGAATTGCAGTATTTGGAGAAAGTCTTTTGCTTCAGGACAGAAACTATCTGAAGAAAAAATGCTTAAAGTAGCAATAAAGAAAGAAAAAAAAAAGCCTTGTAAAAAGCAAAATCCAAGTAAAAAGTCTCTGCATAGTCAAATTAAAAGTAAGGTTATTAAGGTCAAGGAAAAGTTTTGTTTTGAGATCTATACAGCTAAGGAGTGTAAAAAAAAAACCACCAAAACAACCGTGACTATTTTTCTAACTCCTCCTGAATGCAAGACACTGCTTCTGTGGAAGGTCAGTCATCAGGAACTGATCCGGGATGATAGAGGTAGGTCCACGACACGGCTGTACAAATAATTTCAGTAACATTATATATGACCGGTGGGAATGAGGCTGTTCCAGCTTTCTGTCTCTGTGCGTATTTCCATCATGCCCATCACTGCTGTATCTGGTGTGTGAGATCTAATCAAGTGCATTGCATTAAAGCAAGGAAATAGGGTGAGCAATAGCCCAGCCAGCGGGGCATACCCAGACAATCAGAACAGCCCGGCCGCCCCGAACTGAGACTTGATAAACTGCAAGAAGTGGCAAAATGTCATTTTTTTCCTTCCTAGGTAAAGCCTTTATCCATGTGCGTGTGTCAGTCCACAGAGCATGGAGCAGGTGGGGAAAAGGGGGACAGCCAGAGCTCTTCCACCCACCCGGGGCAGGAGGCAGGGGGAGAAGGATCGCCACGGACCATCTGCTCTGAACCAGCCCCCATCATCTCCTAGGGGAGTCAGCTGGCTCTGCAAAAGGACCCATGTGGTGGAGTTGATGTCTGCTCTTACCCACACTGCAGTAGACTGGGCAGCGAGGCAGGTAACGAACAAGAGGGACCATGAGGAGACAGAATTAGAAATGACTTCCAAGCTGTGGTTCTTATTCTCCGAGAGGAGAAGTGTGGGAGGGCCGGTTGGGTTTGGTTCTGCGGAAACAAATATTTCAAAGGTTATGGAAAAAAGTCTTATGGGTGATGGTATGGAAAGTAAGCAAAGAGTAAGGTAGAAAATAAACTGGAGTTGTCTAGCATTGAATGGTCAGAAATAGTTGGAGTACCAGAAACAAGATGAGAGGCAGATGCAGAGGTTTGGACATCTGCTGATGCTGCCTACCGAGGAAAAAAAGAAAAAAAACCAAAAAAGATTTAAAGAAAGCAAAATACATGATTCTCATTGTCATAAGAAACCAATCTCAATGTGCTTAACTCAGGCTTCAAGTCCTCCGACCCATCATGAGACCGGGAGAAAGGGGCTGCCCACATAGTTTGGGAAGTGCGTGCAGACGCAGGACAGGCCCGTGGGAAGTGGGCAAGTACAGGACCTGCACCTGCTTGTCAGGCCTGTAGTGAGCACCTTTCCCGACATTAAGCAGAGACAATCAGTTTGTAATGACCTAAATTCATTTAAAAAAGAGAATTACTGATGTATATATTCAGGTCAATAGCACTTTCCCCAGGTTTCAATAATCGGATCAATTATCTGAATCCAATAAAATCTTATTAAAGAAATTCAGAATTATCTTTAAAATAGCTGGCCTTGTGGTCCCTGAGTAGGTTACAAAAACTGCTATGAAGAATTACTATGACCTACTTTCTGGGCGGTACAGATATCATTATCATATCAGAGGTGCAGTCTGATAAGACTACATGACTTCCATCTCTTATTGAAGATAGTTTGGCAAAGAACTAGCACGAAACTTTAATCTAGGTCCCCACGTTATTTTTTTTTCATAAATATCAGCTGAAATTAAAAAAGTCAAAGCATGGTATGTGAAGAAGCGTTTATTTCATGAGTTGCACAAGTTATAGCCAACGGCGTGATGAAGGTTTTAAAGTGCATGGGGTGGGCGTGAGTTATTGTTGCTGCAGATCACAAATGCTTGTTCAGCCCTTGACGGTGTAAGACACAACCGCGCTGGTGGAGGGGCACTTTGCACCTACTTCCCACTAGTGTAAGTGAGCACTTGAATTGCAAGGTGGAGGAAGAGCAGGACTGTTGTATTGCAAGAGCTAATGGAAAACCTTTCAGCCTTGTCTCTGCCAGGTGAGATATTTTGTTGTATTGCTTCCGAGGAAACAGCTTTGCTAAAACTTGGCTGGAAACTCTTCCTCATATTTGTAAGCTGTTCCCTGACACGGCAGCACGTGTGGATCTAGGCTGGGCAGGACTGTCCCAAAGGCACCGACGATTCTGCAAGAGCAGCTCTTGTTGTGTCTTTGATACTTCTGAAGTAAACCTGGCCTCCACGCTAGGTGCATTTAAAAGCAGTGTTTGCTTAAGAAATACCCTTAGCTGCATCGGGGCTAAAGTTTGGAGCTGTGAAAGACAGCGGGCGTTTAACCGTGATTGCAGCGGAGCAAAGATGATCTCTGCACGATGTGTTTCTGACACGGTCCTTCTCTCAGGCAGAAGGACCACTGAAAAGAGCAGTAGCAGGTCACCCAAATGGTTGGTTTTACCTCCTTTCTGCCCTGTGCCGTGGCGATTGTCACCGGCTGTAGCTTGTTTTCGAAGTGGCTATGCTCCTGGGGAAAGCACCGCTGCTCCCAACACAAATGCTAAGGAGCTCCTCCGAGGCGTGCAAACACAGAATCCCCCTTTTCCAACAGGCAAAGCGTGAGGTTACGACAGGAAAGGTGATGCCCGCACGTGAGGCCGGTACTGCCTCGTGCTGCGGGGGAAGCGGTGGCGATGGCATCGGCAACGCCGTCGGATGCGTTTGCATCCCCTCCTGCGCCTCTCAACCCGCTCTCCCCCTCCTCGATGCCTCTCTCCCGGCGAGGCTTCGCCTTGCCCTCCCGGTAAAGCCAGGCAGCCCCCACCCATCCGACCATTGCTCTGGGGGCAAACGCGGCACTGCCGGGACGAGGAAAAGCGGGGAGCGGCAGCGGGGCTGCGGGACGGCCGTGGGTCCACCGCCGCCGCCGTCTGGGGCAGCGAGGGGGGGCAGACCATTTTTATCAGTTAATTAGAAAGCCGAGCCGGTAGGAGCCGGTGCTGTCGGGCTGCTTTCCGCTTTGAGAGCGCACAGAAATAGCGGTCCCAGCTGCCGATCGCTGGCCCCGCTCGCGCAGCCCAGCCAGCAGAGTCGGGCCCTCCTCCCTTCAAACCTCTGGCTTTGATCTCCCCCGTATCAAACCAGTTACAGCCTCAGTAGGATGGTGGGAGGCAGCAGGCGCCGCGGTAGTTAGTGGTGGCATGTGGCTTAGGGCAGGCACCTTATCTCCGTGCAGTGCAGTCAGCCTCCGATCTGCGGCGTGACATCAAGGCAGGTCCGACCGACTGGCGCTTTAATTAGGAGCCTGAAATTATAATATTATGTTAAAGAACAAAGAGTCTCCAAAGAAAAATATGTGCCGCATATCTGACAAAGATAAATTGGATTATTCAAAACATTCCTGATGAAATGTTACATTTTGCAACTAATTATCAATCTGTTTTATCTCCAGACCAGCTGGGCATTTTTGTGCATGCAAGACCTGCCTTACCAATGATCTTAAGATGTCACTGTAGCGTTTACATCTTTTATTTCAAGATTTAAATAACTAGGAAGTAGCTGATGTAATTCACTGCTGAGAAGAAAGGCTAGTTAGTTGAATGCTTTCCAAAGTGATCTTCTCCTAATGAACTTCTTTGGACTGTGAGTAATGAGGCTTTATTCAAATAATGTTTAAGGAAGATTTTTATAATGTAATTTTTAAAGAAAGAGCAATATTTAGTACATTTAAAATACCTTTATTAATCCTATACTGCCTCATGTAGCATTAAAGCATTGTGAAAATTTGGTATTGTTCTTTCTGAATGCTACTTTTGAGTTTAACAGGTTCTAGTTGCAACGGAGCTATAGAAATCGGGCAATTATCTCGTAAATGTTCAGTGATATCTTACAAATTACAGTCTGACATGATTACAGTGCCATTTTGTTGTAAAAGCATGTATTGTTTAAGTATATTTATATATCATAGTAGTACATAACTCCCCTGATCCCTCGTCAGATACTATACCTACCTACAAGCAGTGTGCTTTGCTACCTCTCTTATAGCTTGCCATTTGGGACAACTGTGCCTGGATTAATCTACTGGAGGTGTCATTAAAATTTTCTTTTGTGCGTGATTTTGTGGTAGTTTTGAACTGGAATGAGAGAAAATACCTCATAGGTTCCCTTCAATAGCAGGTTTCTGCAATATTTGTGTTCTTGGTGATGTTACGAAGTTCTGCTAGAATGGTTCTGGCAAATATTGCTTTTATGGGACTGAACTGACAGGGTGGCCAAAAAAAAAAAAAAAAAAAAATCTAAGTTGAGGTTTTCTTGGCTAGTTGCTAGGAAGGGACAACAATAAATGTATTTGAGCAACCCTCCGCATTTTTGATTAACTAATGAAGTGTAATAATTGGGCATGGGCTGATCTCATCCTTCAAAGCGGTTGACTCCCACTGCATGTGGGAACCTGATTGATACACTGTGTAATTATATATTTCTGAAACTAGCTCTATTTACAGCAGAGGATCAGCTGAAAAAGGACAACTTAATTCTAGAACTTCAATTTTTTTGTTTTCATCTCTCAGTAGTTAAATTTTGAACTCCATATTCAGCTTGTCAGAGTTTTCCCAAAGTAGGAACTGAATAAGAAAGCAGGATTTGAATCTCTTGGGAAGGCTATTTTTTTTCTCCAGATATTCTTTCTGGTTATTGAAGCAGGGGAAAATCCTGGTGGTCTTACTCGTGTTAATAGTCCCTGCTCACATAGCGTAGTGAGTGGGTAGCAGATCTCTACCCAGGTAAGAAAGGCTAGCAAGATATTTCTGTTCATCTGGGCTGCTTTGCTGCAAAGTAGGCTAGCGGCATCAGAGGACACGAGCTTCTGCTTCCAGTTGACATGGGCTGGAATACAACTGGTTTCCTGGAGCCAGGTCAAAAAATGTGGAGAGTTCAGCCGGTGGGACATGGAATAAAACCAAATCAGTTTGCTCAGCTCATCATTTTTTATTCCCGTTTCTACAGAGTAAATTGTGTCCCAACTACTAATCATGTTAACTGCTCATAACAGCTTCCAGTCCATTGTATAAACAAATACTTTCTGCCTTTTTAATCAGGGTCTTCCTGAAGCTGCTTACTACGTCCTCTACCTTTCCATGTGCTAGCAAGGCCTGATCCTGCAGAGAGCCAGCATCTCCTCAGAGGCGCTCAGCACACTCGCTTTCTCCTGAAATTCCTGTGAGTTAAGAGTGGACAGCATCTGGCAGGATTTGGCCCTTGCTTTGCACAAAAATCTCTTTCAGGTTGAAAGTTTCATAATGTATGTTTAAATAGTCGCAGCTAGCAAAGAACTTTGATGAGGCAAAGGGGTAATTGGATTTTCTTGTTCTATAATTAAAAAGGTATATATTACATCCACACTAATACCAAAAGAGTTCATCATGATCAATGTTATTACAATGAATACCAAAGGATTTAACAGTGATTGGCCACTTAGTTTAAAGGGTACCTGAAATCATTAAATTGTTTGCTGGAGGGCTTATGAAGGCCTATTGGATCACTTGTGACTAAAATTTTTTTTTACTACTGGCCTGCAATGTAAGGTTTACTCTTACAAAGCAGGAGCAACAGGGTGATCATTTTCCTTTATTATTCCCTTATTGACTTCCAGTTAATTTTAATCTTTGCATTAACTGACCTCTATTAAGCATGCCATGTATCTGATTACACTGTCAAGGTTGAGACCGGAAAATGACCTATTGCACCACGTCAATTGTCCTTCACAGAAGCCCTTACTGTTAATCAAGAGAGGAAGATTAAAGGAGATCAGAACTACCAGCCTGAAGTGCATTTTGCATTTGACTACACCTTTCTACCAGTGCATGTGTATTGTCCTAGAAAAAATCAACGCAGGGAAACGTAAACTGTTAGCAGCAAATTCTGCTCAAATCTCCGCAGAGAGAAGTTCTCAAGTGAAGGTTATGTATGCAACCTTAGCTCTACCCTTAGACATTTTAACATATCTGTAAAACCATAAATTAAGTTATCTTATACTGGTTTTGGACAAACACAACATATGTTTTTTTTCTGCAATATTAAAATGCTCACGTTTAATTTTGTTCAGTTCTACATGGGTATAAATTAGTTTAATTGTCTCTCAATGTGTCTTGCTCACCTTAGGTTGTTAGATAGGTTATAGTTGACTCTTTATCAACACATGAATGTTTGTCCAGATTTTGAGTCAGCTACTCAAGTGGTGCTGGGCTTTGAGCAGGATTTAGGTTTGTAGATTCTTCGTGTTAAAGCAACAACACTATTTTTTTTCTGTTTGTGCATTTAAAATAGGTTTTAGCAGGCCACCTTCCCATGTAAGTGAAACTCAGAGTGTAAGAACGAGTTATGCATTCAGGATGTGTGATTTTTTAAAGATGTGACCTTGTTGAAATCAAAGCCAGTTTTCGTCACAGTGTTCAGTAACACGTTGTTTGGTTGAATGTTATTTTTCTGCCATATTTCACCTTACTACTCCCAGCTATCGCAGTGCCACAGCGCTTCCAGAGGAACTTTTTTTGCTGTCATGAAGAAAACGTACAGTATGAACAAATGAAAGCAATATTGCTACCTCAGCTTACTGTGGTCACGCTCATATTAATAACCATAAGTGAAACTTAACATAACACTGATGTTTGTAAACTTTTCACTTTTAAACAACATTCTGCTTCTAAGCAGACGATTAACTTCCTCTATTTCTTGGCTTAGCTCACTGTCAGTTCGCTTCTGAAAATACCTTTGCAATGTGAAAGAATTTTACTGAAGAAATTTGCAGATGCAGCAAGCAAAATAGATCGAAGAATGCATGAAAATATATTTCTCTCAGTTCTAACATCTTCTCCATCTGAATCATGATATCGAAAAATTATGAGGTCCTCAGCAGAAAGGTGATCTATCATTAATCAGAACACTTTCAGCTGGTTGTGTGCCCAAGAATTGCTGCCTGTTACTGGAACAGAATAGCTGGCTTTGCGGGTATCTTGTCACTGACAAATGTTTTATTGAACTAGAGTTATTGTTTTGAGGACTTTTAAAAATTTCTTAGGTTTATACAAAAATCCATGTTTTTAGCTCTTCTGAAAGGTTTTCACATTCATAATAATGGTGTTTATTACTCTTCAGCTCTTTGGAAACGCTTGCTAGATCACAAGGCACAGGTAGCTGCTTTTGTGCCTCCGTTGCAGGTGAGTGCATGAACATTTTCCTTGATGGAACTGGGAAATGTTACTGAGCGTTAGAACCCGGTGGGATGATAAATAGACATGTCAGTATTTAACACTAACCAAAAGCATTTGAGACCAGATTGAACTAATTTTACTAGTAGTTAGGGTAATTAAATGTTTTCACCAGGATGGAAAGTCATGGTTTGATTTTGAAGTAATTTGCTTGACAAATATCAGATGTTAAAATAATTAAAGCTTAGCCATTTATATTTAATCTCAAGTGGATCCATGAAAACAAGCCTCTAAATTATATCAGATTCATATATTAATTGACTCATGGATTTTAAGACCAACAGGGACTATTATGGTCATCCAGTCTGGCCTTCTGCATAAGTGGTCATGGAATTCCACCAAATAATTCATGCATTCAACTGCTATTTTTAGAAGAAGTCCATACAAATTGAAAAGCTTACAGTGACTTCGTAGCCTTTGTAATGTCATTACATGGAAAATCTGTAGAAACAGAGAAGCTCTAGGTGAGCATGGAAAGATAAGGTTAGGACACATTCAACTGTTCTGGAGTTATTCCCCAGACTTTTGCAGTCCTGTTGAAGTGATTTTTAATACTGCTAAAAGGGAAAGCATCAAATTGTCTTTCCTGTTAGAGTCAAAATAAGCCTCTCTGTGTAATTCTGACAAAGTCATAAAAATAAGCTTGGTTTCCAGTCCACATTCTATTTTGCTTGTTCACCCAATGTGATGACAGCTCTGTTGTATTATTTTTACAGTATGTCAATCACAGAACAACTTTGACTTGAAATAAGAGATTTGACTTTGCTGTTTGTCAGACACCTGTGCTGTGAAGTCAGGTAAATAATTTTACTGAATTACTGTTATATTCAAATTAGTAGTTATAAAATGCAGTAATGTTAATTTACTCTTTCAATAAAACACCTTATTTTTCATGTGGTAAATCCCAGTGACTCCAACTGGTTAAACCATAAATTGTTTTGTACAGGTGCAATTTTGGTAAAAACTTCATTTTATTGCATTTGATTCTCTTAATATATTTCAAAACTTTACAAAACAAAAATTCTGAAATTATTGTTGAAAAAAAATTCTGAAAGTATTGTTGAAAGCTACACACATACTGTGTATGGAAAACATATATGTGAAAGCATGTAAAAAAAAAGTACAGATTTCTCCCTGAATATAATTGTGTTATTACACATTATGTTACTATAGTTTAAAAATGTCACCTCTTCTATTGTAACAATCTTGTGCACATGACTTCACCTTTGATCTACAGATGTAAAAAAACAGTGTCCTTGAAATTAAACATGAAGGTAAGTTAGTGTTAAAGTCAGAGACTTAGTATGGTCAGCTAATTCCTAGGTCAACTATTGTAGTCCAAAATGTTCTGAACTGGCTCTGAATATATTAAATTAATAAATATATAGGTAAGAAAAAAATAAATACAAAAATAAATCTCTTTCTAGCTAAGGAAGCCAACAGGTGCTTTAACAAGTGAGATGATCTTTTTGGAACACCTACTTCAAAATCTTAAAATTTTCTCTTCCCTTTTTTTCAGTATCCCCAGCCTAAACAAAGCTTCACAAGCTTGGACAGTTTGTTTAGCTTTCCTAGGAGCTTGTTGAGCTTAATTTCAGTATAGGAGATCCCAAGAGCATTTAGCTTTTATAATCAATTCTACATGTACTAGCTTATTCTTAATATAAAAACGACTGGTTGGCACATAATAATGTCAGTTTATTGGGATTCAGGTCAATAGTAGTATTTGTTCTCTAGGTAGAAGAGTCACCTCCAAAAGACTATGACATTCATTAATTTGATAATTGTGCTTTATGCATACAGGCTTAACAAAATGGGACTAACCCCAGTTGGAAATGCTTCTGCTGTGTGGTTAAGTTCTGTTCTGAAAAATAGCTTTATCATGTAAAGGCTGCTATCTACTTTGATTAGACAAAAGTTGCACAGCTCTTCAGATCTTGAAGGGAAATTGAGAATGATTTTAAAAAATATGTGTTTATGCATCTTTATGACTTAAATCACAGCGTATGTATTTATATCTTTTAAGGCACTGAGCATCTGTTCTTCCTCTTCTAAGATGTATAAACAAGTATGCCTTGGCTTTCCATAAAATATACCTTATTTTACAAGTCTAACAGATGCACTGTGGCCAATTACAAGGCATCTTTAAGGC
The DNA here is from genome assembly GCF_000690835.1 of Fulmarus glacialis. Classification (NCBI taxonomy): domain Eukaryota; kingdom Metazoa; phylum Chordata; class Aves; order Procellariiformes; family Procellariidae; genus Fulmarus; species Fulmarus glacialis. Next base: position 82,071 of record NW_009220005.1, read on the forward strand.
AGTCAGCTCTGCTTGTTCTAATCAACTTGCTGTATGAACTGGAGCACCAAGGGATTGGCGAGAGTCGGGAACAGCATTTAGCACTTTACTGACCTTGAGTCCACCTTTTCAAAACTCCTTCTGGAACTAAGATTTTTTCCAGCCATTTTCAAGTGATTTCTTCCACTTTCTCCTGAGACTAAAACACTTGATTGACCCATGAAGTTAAGCGAAATTCTTTCACTGGAAAAGAAAAATTGTTGGTAGTCCTAGACACGAAAATATTCATGAACTTTTTTTTTAGTGGCTAGAATTGAAATCTTCAAAAAGTTTTCAACATATCTAACATCTGTCTAGACTACTTAACAACAGGCATGTTGAAATTTTTTCATTGTGAAGGAAGACACAGAAACAAACATGAAAGCATATCTATAAATAGTTAGATATTGAATTTTAAATGTATAATTTTTAGCTGTATTTTAGTCTTGTAGATACCACAATTATGTATCTGTGATAGCACTTTGTCTCATTTGAGAGTTGTTAATAACTGGTAAACGGTTACCAAGAACTTCTGAAATTACATCAAGTAGAAAATTAAGGGGTATGAGAAGACTTTTTTAAGGACTAAAAGCTTTTATAGCTGAGATCATAATAAATTATTTCTCAACATTCCTTAGAAAGAATGATGGAGCTAAAGTTTGTACCATGTGTCTACTGTTACTTGATAAATCTCTGGCTAATGGTACCTGCATGAAAACATGATTCCCCAAAGAGTTGTGATGACTGTATGCTGAATAAGTTAACACAGGGAAAGTTTTATTTAATTTCTAAAAAGCCACAGTTATGTCTTATATTCTCACTTAAACTGGGTAGACTTTGTGTGGCATCAAAAAAGTAATGGTCTCTCTGCTTTAAATTTAGAACTAGTCCATGCTGAATAAACTAAGTGGTAGAAATGACTCTCACGATTGATCTGTTTTCTAATGGTGAAATTAGAATTACCAGTTTCCATAAAGGAAAACCAAGAAAAAGAAGAAAAAAAAGTTTTTTCAAAGTATTCAAAAGTATTTTTCAAATATTCAAACTTTAACATTATTTTGAGGCATTTACCTACTAATTATTTTCCAAATGACATCATCAATCAATATAAGAGATATATACAAAATAAGAAATTCTACAACAGTAATTTTTTTAGTAGTTGTACTGTGGCTAATCACGTTTCACATTACCCTGCTAATTTACTCTCTCTCACTTCATTAGACAGGAAGTTTTTCTGTTGAAATGTATCAAACCAACATGAAAAATGCAACTTAATCACATTTTGTGATTGAAGCACAATTTGTAATCCTGTTTTCTGAAATTCTGGATCTTGAAAGGTTAAACCCTCTCTGTAAATTTCCTCTTATTTCTCTTTAAAATAGTCCCCTGGCAGAGAATTAGCTTTTGCTTGTTTTTCTGTGCAAAAAAATGGACCAAACACTGAACTAACCAAAGTTTAAGATGAACACTTGGAAAGAAGATACGTAAGGTTTCATTTATTTTAAAACTTATATTTGGGAATATTTAACTGAATAGTTATCTTGGCTGGATGAATTATTTGTTGCTAGGTATCTAAAACCTATGGCTTGCCATTGGCCTCTGGGTACTAGTGAACTACGGTGTTAATTTTATTGGTCATAGGGATTTCCTCCTTCTGGTCACTTTTCCGTTGAAATAAACAGTGTAACACCTAAGACCCAGTTCAGACCTCAGCTGCACTGACAAGATCTCTTAGGCGGCACATAAAATGGGGTATGGTGTGTACAGTAGACGTAATTTAATTTTACAGGCTGAACAGTTATTCTTTAATCCCCTTGCTCTGCTATGTCAGAAAGTAGGACTTGATGGTTTGTCCAGGGTTCTGTGTTACAGAGGTGATACTGTAAAACAAACAAATAGATGAAAAAAAGGAAGCCATAGAGTTGCAAAATAGTTATATGCTACAGGCAAGTTCATTGTGGTTGAGAGAAAAATGAGTTTTACAGCTTAGGAGAAAATCCTATATGCATCCCAGCAACAGTATAGGATTCCAGTTTATGAACACGTGGTACAAAAGTTTGTGTAGCCTTTGGTATGTTGTTTAATCTGGTTGCTCATCTATAAAATGAGAATATTGATTCTTATCTCTCACCACCTCCTGTGAGGTTTTTAAGAGTATATATAAAGCACCTATAGATCAGTATACTCTACAGAGATGCTTTAGAAGTGCAAAGTACTTTTAAATGGTGCAGATGTATGCTATGATGTGTTGTGTTTGAGGGTTAATTCACCTAATGACACTCCACTTTTTATGGAGAGGATGCTTGGGGGCTTGCAACACTGCCTTGCAATGGAGCGAGCAGTCTCTACTTGAAAACAGAGCTGGAAAAGTCAATTCAGCTATTGCTCAGGTTAAAGTGAAGATTGCATCGTTATACCTTTAGTTGTAATTCTGAGGACCACTCCACTTGAATGTAGACTGTATTAATGTGCATCAGTTATCCATACACTGAGTCAGTCAACGACCACATTGATCCAGTCCTGTGTTTTCTTTCAGAGGATGCTACAATGAGGCAATAGAAATCATTAGGACTTGTGATATTGAAATCCTCTTGGTGCTGGCAGACACGGAGCTCACATTTCACATACTGTTGCAGCATCGCAAGAGCAGTCATGCCTAGAATTTCGAGTTAAAGTTTTTGTTTATGTTTTTGTTGAGTAAATCTACACTGTTTTGATCCTTTCTTTTGTACTTAGGTTATTTCAATGAGATCATGTCGTGTGTGCATGACATCATCCATTTTGTCATGTGTAGAATGTGATACTGGGTATGACATTATACTAGTTTCTTGCTTTGATGCTCAATTTCTACTTATTGGACCCCATTGACATGGGTCCTAAAGACCATCCTTAATTCTCTTTACAGATTGAGAGTGCTGTAACGTACAACAGATTAGCATTTGCAAACTTGATTACAACGTATACTCTTGAGCATGCCTGAAAAAAGCTGGAGCTTGCTGGTAAACCCAAAAGCTGCCTCTGAAGCTCTTCCAAAAACTTAGGCTCTCAAGGTCATACGGTTTCCTCTTCTTGAGGACTCTGACCTTCTTAGAAGTTGTCACAAACATTTTGGAGTTAGCCAGGCATTTTGAACCCTCACTTTTTCCAAGAAGCTTTTGCAAATGGCAGTGTGTCTGGACACTTAATAGGCTTCCAGAGTTGATATCTTGTTCATTAACAGTAGTAATTTGGCCATTACAAAAATGTTTATGAGCTCTTCTACAGAGGGCAATGCAGAGGCACGGAGCAGAAAACAGTTCTTGTTCCAATCTAAGCATAAAGAATCTATTACAAGTAGAAAATACAAAGAAATGATGTGACGCTTACTGGTTAACATAATACAGGGTAGTTTCAGCAATCTGCAACCTCCTTATCGTAAAGTTCTTTAGTATATTCATAAGGGGAGAAGGTGAATAAAGATCTAGAAATGAAGAGTTGGAGGCATGAATCAAACAACATTCAAAAAGCTGCAAGTTTATTTTGCAGAATATGGCTAAGGAAGAGATGGCAGAAGTGAAAACAGAGGAGAAATTTGAAGTGGAGAATGCTCACCCAGTCAAGCAAGTAACACGCCCCACTAAATACACCAAGTAACATATGCTAATAAATCTGTGTGCAGGAAGGTGAGTTGTCAACAGGTCGTTCCAATTTTCCAATAAGGTTTGTCCTTGCAGGTTTTCTTCACACCTCTCCTGATGGCTGCAGGATTAAAACTATAAAAAAGCAAGTCATAGAAACAAATTGAAAAATGCCAACCCTCCCTCTAGCTTCAAGTTTCCTTTTGAAAAATTGGTTAAAAAAAAAATATCTCCTAAGAAGAACATTGCTGACTGGAGGGATGGAAGAACTAGAGTATGGATGCTTTAGGAAATGTGTCAGGCTATTGGTAGGTTATGGAGCTGATTCAGCTAATCTGGATATATTAGGTGGCAGTCTCTATGGTCTACCCCACCTGAAAATGGCAAATATTCCTTTCATTTCCTGCAGTGGACCTGAAGACGTGTTACAAGGCAGCTTTTTCTAGACGATCCCGAGATAAACAGAAACTTCATGAGAAAAGCTGTTCTTCACGGTAACTTCACTGCAAAACCAAGGACTTTTGGATAAAGTTTTGTCAGAACACTCTTAAGGAGCAAAATGTTATTGAAGGCATTGTCATTCAGGTGAAACACTAACCCAAAATCTTGACCGTTTATTACTATTAAAGACCCCTTGGCACTTTTCACACGAGCAGAGGTGTGAGCCCTGGTGTCCTGGCCAAATTCCAGCTTGGGTAATTAAATTCTGCCTTCCTAAAATCCCCCCTGTAGTTTCAGCCGAGTACAGTATTCTTCATTTCCTCTCCGAAACTGCTGTACAGAATTGCTTTGTGCTGGTAAACAGCTGCCACATCTCACCCCAGAGGAATTGCTGCCTTTCGGTGCTGAAGCTCTCTCTTTCTCTCTCTCTTTCTCTCCCTCTCACACACGCACGTACGACACGGTATTGCCCCGGAGCGCCCACGAGCATCCCTTCTCGCCGGCCGTGTTGGAGGCAGTAAGTGTGCAAGGCACAGCAAGCCAAGCTCTGTCTCTGCAAAGCAGCCCCAGACCACCTTCCCCTCTCCTATTGCAGTATTAGTAAGCTGTGCTCGACTTTAGGAATTCAAACTAAAAATACCTTGCTATTTCTGAAGAGCTGGGGAGCTGAAGTGTTGTTGGTGCTGCTACCCTTGATTTCTAGATATTGGTCATACCTGGTAAATGGTTCATTTTCTTTGCTGAGGAAGAAATCTTGAGTCCACTTCTACTGGGGCTTGTTAAGCTGTTGCCTTGGGGGCCAGTTGATCAGTTGTTAAGTAGTAAGCAGCTTTGGCAGTCAACAATTATAGGATCCCCTGCAGCTACTCCAGCCTGCCTGTCCTATCATTCTTTATAGAGGTAGCAGAGTCTTGTCTTAGAAGTGCAATAATGATAAAATACAAACAGATATTGTTCATTCAGTTTTGCATGTGCGGGTATTTTAGAAAAGTGTGTGACATCTGTATGGACATGCATACATGTATTTACTTGTCAATAGTGGCTATGAAAGTCCTGCTGAGAATTTTTTACTGAATTTTTTTGATGATAGATCAGGAACTCTAAGTGAAAAGACAACAGCCTGAGAATTGTGTGAGCTGTACCTGGATGCTCCTCAGCTGTTCGTCCTGGCTGTTATCAGCCAGCTTCAATTCACCATGAAAAACTATGAGAAAATATGGCAGGGGTTACAAGGCTTTTTTCTAGGCACTCCAGCAAAAAGAGAGCCATGCTTGGCACAGGGCAAACCTGACACGCTTTTATCTGACAGCAAGGAAGTCCTTCAGTTGTAAGGTCTTCTCTGAATTGTCGTATCAAATAGTGCATTCTTATTTACTCTCTAACGTGTTGTGACATACTTGCATGAAAGGGGTGATATGTTCTAAGTATTGGCAAATAAAGCCAGCTTTGTCATTTCTCTATCTCAAAAACATTTCAGTAGTTGCAGAAATATTTATTTACTAATCCGTGTGTGCATTAAGAGATTTTGTCCATCTGATTTTTACTTAGCTAAGTACACCAGGAAGGATTCAAAGCAGGCTCGACAGATTTCTACTTTTCAGATGCCAGTAGGGTTTTTTAAAATGTATTTTGTGCTGGGGTTATTTTGTTTGGTTTTTTGGTTGACTGAATTACCTATATTCCTTGAAATGGTGTTTAGTAATTCTCAGCAACTGCAGAGATGCCTACTGGGAAGTGGTCAACTGATCACAACAAACCCCACTGACTCCGGGCTCTCCTACTGCTTTAACTCAATTGCACTTTCTTATCCAAAGCCACATCTTTTAGGAAAATCCCAGAAATGCCGTTTGCTGTGAAGCATGGTTTTAATATTATCACAGCTATTTGAAAAGACAAACAATTAGAAAGACTATTGAGTACTGAAGGAAGAAACAGTTTCAAGGGATGGATTTACTGAAAACAAGACTCGCATTTGCTGTTAACGTTTACTTCATAGTCTATCTTCAGCTAAAACATTTCCCCCTTGATGCTGAATGTAACTTCTATGGATATGAAAGGGCATGTCCATTCTTCATCCGCGCCTTGATCTCCCGCAGTCTGCAAATAACTACAGGCAAAATGGAAGCTTGGGAATTTTTAAAAATTTTTGTCCTATATTGCTAATATATTGTTGGGATTCAAAGCTCGTTATAAAGTCAGATGGGGAAGTTTGGACATGATAATTAAAAGACAGATGGATTTTAAAGGAAGCTGGATGCTAAAATCAAAGCCCATAGAGCTGATCCATAAGAAAAGCACCTGCATCTTCGGGAAGGACTATGAACCTAGTTATGGTTTTGCAGTGAGAGATATAATACAAGTAGGCCATTTAGTCTTAACAGCTGATATTTGTCACATGCATCGTGACCTACGATGATGAATATTTTGTTACCCATATTTGAGATCAAAAGAGATCAGGCAAGATTTTCAGAAGTGAGTAGTAATCGCCGCAGTTCTCTTCCTGCGTGCCCGACGTGAAGTCCACAGGCGTAATGGGTTGAGCCCAATTCATTCCACACAGGAAAGGACAGGGCTTTAATGACGAGTGCCACCTCCTGCAGGTGGTACATGCCCAAGACTTCTGCGTGTCTGCACCCTTGTGTATATTTGCTGTTGGTTCCTCTGAAAATGACCTCTCCTTCTCCTCTTCAACCAGCTTCTCTACAAAAGCACCGATATCAGGTGGATGGGAAGAAGTCACAGGTAGAAGATGGAAATACTTTAATAAGAAGAACCACAAGTTAAAATAGTTAATGGCACTTTATAAGCAGAGATCTTAATTTCTAAATTAGGATTGTTCTTTGCGGCTTTCTGCCTTCCTCTGTAGTGGGTTTCTCCTGGAGCTGATTCTTCATTAGTGGAAACACCACAGCAGTTTGCTCCTTGCCCCATAGGAGACTTCCAACAAATCTATTAATACTCTGCAGTCAAATAATTCAGATGCCCTGTCTTACGACAGCATCTCCTTTCTTTTTATGTTTCTCCCTCCAAAACAAAAACTTTATTTTTCATTTTTAACACAAAAACAAACAAAACAAGATTCTCTGGTTCTGTGACTTTAGCGCTATTGATGGCAGGAATCACAGTCTAGAAAGCAGCATCCTCTGCACGTTGGATCTTCAATACATCAAATGACAATGTTGGCATTGTTTTGAGAGGGTTAACTAAGATTAATGAGAAAAGAAACATGAAGCCATGGAGGATCAACATTACAAATCAATGACTGAATAAATTTAATGTGTATTCCAGCTGTACTTTACCTGGCATGAGACTGATTCTTAAGAGTGTATCTTTTATGCTTCTAAATAACCCACTAAGACAGGGACACTGCTTCCACTTTAATAATGCTTTATTTAAGGTTTATACAGTAGTCAATGTATTGATTTAGGAGGAATTTGTAGAATAAAAAAAGAATGCTTAATAAGGTACAAATAAACTCCTCCACTTTTCTCCATTCCCCATCTTTAACATTTGCAAACTGTAACTTCAATATTTTAATTCTGGAAAACAAAGTAATTAGAAAATAAAACCAGACTTGCTGGTAGTCAACATTAGTTTGAACCTTAGACTTTGCATGGATGAAGTAACTTCCTTGAAAGGTGAACTCTTCAAATTGTATAGCTTTCTCTAACACCATTAAGTAACTTTTGAAAGCATCCCTTGTAGCAGCAGATGAAAAGAGAATGCATATTTTATTTATTTATACCTAATTATTGCTTAGAGCTAGGAAATGTGACCTGTGTCTTTGCGAATTAGATCCTTTGTCGTTAAACTTCACGACGGAGTCGGCTTGCTCTCTTCCTTTAATCAAAACGCTATTACCCTTAAATTGCATCTTAAAATTGCCATTTGTCTAGCAAATCTGACGAAGTCGCTTACCTCCCGATAATTACGCGTATAAAGCCAGCGACAAAAAGAGACCTTTTACATGTCTGAACGGTTTCGCAGTCCAGCCTCATAATCAGATTCCAGAAATTGAACTTGCAGAAAGTTTGTGCTAGCCTTGTGGATTTTCATTTCAGATGTTGTCAACTCAAGGGCATTTGGACCAATCAATATCTGTCTGTCTTCTCGCACAGAGAAAGTTGGCTATTAGAAAAGAGAGGCTTACAGCAGGCTCAGCCAATACCATTAGCCCTAGCCTAAGGGCAGTTGTGTCCATGTGCCGGGGTAGGCACCTGCCCCCTCCCCTCCCCCACCATTAAGAAGGCCACTGGGGATGTCATTTGGACATAGCGGGCAAAGAGCACTTCTTTATTCTTTCTCTTTTTTACACCCAGACTTCACCAAAAATCAATAAATCTGTTCTTTGCTTATTTTCAGAACTTTACTTCAATATAAGCAAGGACTTTCCTTCCAGCTACAAACTCCAGTAGCACCAAGTCAGGGATTTTTTTTTGTGTGTGTGTGTATATTTTTTATTTTCCTTTCTCTGTTCCAATTTGAGAAATAATTGGAAATAATATCCACTGTTTCTTCTTTTCCCTGCTAAAGATTTTTTAGAAGAAAGACCTTGATCTGCTGACTCTTTTCATGATTCAGCACTTGATTTTTCTCTCCTTGCTGTCCTTTCACTGCTAATGATTTTGTATGACCAGGTAATGAAATGATATATTTCTCTGTTTTTCAGTCAACAAAGTTTTCTCCATATTGAATTACGTTTTGCTATCTTCTGTGTCAAGGCACTATTAGTGACACTGCTGTTGATAATTTTTTAAACATGAAACCATTACCTTTCAATTTTAGGCATAACAGCCTTTCTGCATTGGGGAACCAGGCATGTGTTCTGGGAAGGCATCAAGCACATGCTTGAATGTTATGAGATTATTTTTTGGGAAAAAAAAAAAAAAAAATTAATCTACTCTTTATCTGGAAAAATAAAGATAAATGAAGGGATGATTGAACTCAGTAACCCAATGACCAAACCAAGTGGCAGTGGGCATAAATACGGAGCCTGGATGTTAAGAAACCCACAAGAAATGCAGGTAAATAGTCATGGGAGGGCTATTCATTGAGAAGACGATGACAGAGGACAAAAGGAGAGGACAAAAGCAGAAATGCAGTTGATGTGGATGGAAATGAAAGCACTGTAGAGAAGGTCCACCAAAAAAAAGAAGAAACAATTTGGATGGAAAAATTTAGAAATAAATCTTGAAGACACAAAGCTGTTGGCCAAAACTAGTGGAGGGAGCTAGTGGTAGTAATTTCATTTAACAAATCTGTTAAGAGAGTCCTACAAGGACTTTTGACTATGAGAACTCAAAATGGAAAAAGTTCCTGAAAACAGGAATATCTCATCCTCTGACCAGAAAGTCTGGTCACATAACGCAATCCATTGAAGGTTCAAGTCCTGGAAGCCTCAGAGCTGAGATGGCATTTAATGTTTCGATCTTAAAGAAAGTAAATGAATAGTTAGGCAAATGCATCTTTTCCACTCTGTGATTAGATTGTCCTCAAGCAGTTTAGGAGCTTTGTTTAAATAAGAAGCCTAAGATTTGTCTCAAGTAGTTTAGTGAACCTCTGTTAAAATCAGCAACGCTGCACTGGTTGAGACCCACTGCAGACCTGGCCTGAAACCATCAGCCAGTGAGGAGAACTCAGCCAGGAAAGACCTTGCTGAATTCCTATAAATATAATACTTGCGTACTTAGGAAATACCACAGCATAAAGATTCCCTTTCTGTGCTGAGTCGGGCTTGAACTGCAGAGACGGAAAGATGCACAGAATTAAAAAGAAAGAGGAGAGAGTCCTGTAAACCCCATGAAGCCAGAGAGGGGAAAGTGTTGGTTGGGTTGTGTTTCACTGAGATCATTCGGCATTTTTTGGCTATTTGACTCTAATAGCAAGCCAAGAATGTTGTTATTAAATATTCTTCAAATGACCTGTGAGAACTTTTTAAGGTTCAAACCTTTCCATCACCTAAAGATCTCACAGACAGCCTTGTGATAGGGGAAATGTGCTGAAAGTTCAGCCAAGCTCCTCCTGCAGTAAATGGCAGAACCAGGTTGCTGGGAAGCTATGACCAGTTGTGCTGGTTTGAGTTTGGACGGTTTAATTGGCACTTTACCTGTTTTAAATCATCAACAAGATGCTCCAAGCAGGACAGTTAGGACCAGGAAACTTTCTCACCCCACCATGGCTGGTGTGGATTATGGATGTGTTTCCGTAAGGGAAGTGTATGGGAGATCCTTGCGGCTGGATTCCCCAGGAGGTGTTAGGAAGATTTTAGGATGTGGAGAGCCGAGCCAATGCTATCCGAGAGGACGTCAGTAAGGAAAGGGGCTGTTTCCTTAAGAGGGGATTTCCATATGATCTGTGGATATGAAACAAACTTTATGATAATACAGACTAATTTCTAAAGTGGCTTTAAATTAGCGTATTATTTGGTTTTGGAGGTTTTTTCCTCTTTTTTTTTTTTCTCTAAAATGTACAAGGCTCAAGTTTTGGGTTCCTCTCACAACCTGGCAAGACTCATGCATTTTGAAGTGCTCATGCAGCAGTACTTGCTGCTTCATCGAAAATAATAGTACTGTGCTAAACAGCATCATTTTGCAATCACTTACGGGATTTAGTGGTGTTTGAGGGGTGAAGGCTAGGATACCGTAAAGTGAAAATCGCCAGTGCAAAGAAAATAAGCTGCATTTCTTATGAACCCCTGAAATAGCTGCATTTCACTTAAGTCGTTGAAATGTATGTGGAAAAGAATATACCAGAAAAATTTTATTTGCTGTCTAGATTATAATGATTTGGTAGGATTTTTTGAGACTGATGGGTAAAGGGGTAAACTTTGTGGCTACTTAATCTTCAGAACTGAAAATATTTCTTCATTGGAGTGAGGAAACGTGTTATGCCACCGAGTGGTTATTCATTGTATGGATTATTGTTTTGAGCTAGAGCAAGATCTTTTATTTTTGATATTTAAATGGAAAGAAAAAATAAATAGCATGTCCTTTTCAAAGCAAACATTTCAAAATGACTAGTCAATACCAACTATTAAAAAAAAAGATAGGTCCCTTAGCTGGACTCCCACATCATTGAACTCCGAGGGAGTTTTGCTGCAGGTATTGCGGGGCAAGATCCTATCCTTATACACCTCTCACAGCAAAAGATCTGAGTAAACCAATCACTTCTAAAACTGCTATCTAAATGTCATTATGATCACTGAGTTATTTGGTTTAGTTTTTTGGTAACATTAAAGTTTGTGCTCGTTTACATTTTTGTATTTGCTTGGGAATGGGCATTTTGGACTAATTAGATTTTGGAGTTAACATCCATGATACGGGTAAATATAGCAGGGTCCCAAGTAAGCCCCATATAGACACAGTGTCCTGCCAGTGCTGCGATGCACATTTCCACTTCATTCTTCTGCAGGCTTTGATGAACTTTCTAACGCACACGTGGTACCTACCTGAAACCAAAGAGAGACGGTGTGGAAAGAGAAATATCAAATGATTCAACAGAACTTGTTTCTTACCTGGCCGTTACTTACCAGTTCAGCTAAACTGATAAAAGCTGATTTCAAATCGCAGACATTCATCTGTCCAAAGGTACGGCACGTTGAACAAAAGGTATGAAATAAATTAAATAATACATCACTAAACTGTAAAGTCTCCTTAAGAAACAAGTCATCAGAGAACTGGTTTTGTTCTATTATTCACATTATCCTTTCAGAGAAACATTTCACCAAAACATTTCACTTAAGTGCATAGAGATCTTTTTTTTTTTAAATAGATTTTTAAAACTGGTCCTTGTGTACTATGGAGTTTGCTACTATATAGACAGGAATTTGATTGTGACTTCTGTCATTAGAAGAAAAAAGGCATCTGAAAGTTGATCTATGACCTTCTTAAGATGAAATATGTCCAAAACTAAAATTCAGTAACAAAAAGTGTAGAAGTGGTTTGGTGTATTAGAAGAGTCCCTGATGAAAACAAGGTCCCACATCTCAAACTTGAACAGCCCTTTGTGTTTCTGGGTGTCCAATTCTACATGGGAAACTGAGCTCTTCAGGCTGAAACATGAGCAGGAGAAAAACACATACTTAAACACATAACTTGACATAAAAAACATTTGAAGAGGATGAGCACTCACTTGAAACACGCTGTCTAGCTCTTTGCTTCATTGTGAGCTGGGAATCTTGTTTTTTCTCTGAAGCTTCTAAATCCAGCCGTGGCCTTGTCAGTAAGTCAGTATTCCAGTAACATTTCTGCAGGCTCAGCAAACATGGTCATCTTCTGCTAGTGTTGCACAGCTCATAGCAACAGAGCGTTTCCGATTAGAAGAAATTTCAATAACTGTATAAATTAGAAAGCCCACTCAAGCTGCTTTTGAACTCAAGTCTGTAAAAAATAAATGCCATGAATTTGTCACATAGTCTGCTCATAGGTTCATATTGTAAAGAAACAGCATGGTGTTGCCTAAACCAAGCATGAATTCAAACTACAGCAGGAAATGCATAAATACATCTCAGTATGTACTTTAAAAATAATGTGTTTTTCTTTTTTTTCTAGGATATTTGGAAACCTCAGTATTAACAAGCCATGAGGATAGGGACAGATGAAGCGGTGGGGATGCAAACTCCCTCATTCTGTTTTGCCAGACTGGTTCACTTTTTAACCGAGCATGCAACCACAGGTATGAACACATTTTTCTGTGGGTTCCCCAGTGTCAACGGTTGAGCACATTAGTGTCACTTGTGGCTGCAGCATCCCTGGTGCGGGCGCCTGTCTAATGGACAGTGGTGGGAGCCGGCAGACATAAAACCCCTGAGCTGGAGCCCATCAGGCAGCAAGTGTCGGATGTGTCAGCTCCCGCTTCTTTGCAGAAAATGTTTCTTATCGTCTCCAGCCTCATTGCTCCCAGTGAGTGTGCATGCCAGCTTTAGTGCCTGCTCCACTTATTTCAGGTATTTTCGTGTCAACATCCCGATAAAAGTCTAAAGCCTTATTTTTTGCTGACAGTGGTAGGAAATATTCTTCATCTTTGACCGAATCCTGACTTGTTTTGTTCTTTTTCAGGCAAAACTCTGGTTGAAATCCCTGACTGGAATAAAGAATGCTAGATTCAGCCTTATTGCATATTAACACTGCAAAAAAATTAGAACTGTGAAGATTTTTTTAATAATCTGACCCATCATCGGTCTCTAAGGAACAAGAGGAATCCATGTCTTAGAATTTTTAAAGACCTAATAAATAATTTGCCATAACCACAGGGTACCATGGCATAATGGAGCTAAGGTAATATTTAATTTGCTTATTTACAACATTAAGTAAAATATTCTGTTTCTTTTTCTTTAATATATATAAGTATTTATTGTGATAAATATTTGAAATCTCACTGCTCGGTTCTCAGCAGACCTTCTTGATGTGTTTTGGAGCCTCGCACAGTTAAAATTATTCCATTATGCTATTAAAGCATAGAATGTGCAACACGCCATACACCTCAAGGCACTTCTCAGTTCATTTTTATCTTTTTGAATACCTGTAGCTTCCTTTCTGCACTAACATTTTACTGCAAGCATTCTCTCGTATCTGCCAGTTAACTTTCCCTTGAAGCCCAGTGGCCTTCTCTGCTCTGGTGGTCACTCATCTCGCCCCTCTCAGATCTCGGAAGGGGGTGGCAAGCAACACAGTGAATGAAATATCAAGCAAATTCACATCAAATGGCAGCGTGACCCCTCCAGGTAATAAACAGGCATCAGGTGTAAAAGCGTTCTGCACCGTAACTTGTCATTCTCCTCGGCGTTTGCGTGGGTCCCCGGCACTGATTGTGCCAAGGTGCCTACTTTGTCCGTGTGCGTGTTGAAGCCTGAGTAATTTGGAGCAGCTCTGTGTTACCCCTTACCAGATCGCTGATGTTATGATTCTTAATTAGAAATGCAACGCTAGGTAGACGGTGGTCGGGGGAAAGGAGAGGGGAAGAAACGAAGGGCAGATAGTAGCTGTTTTGTTGGCGCCTGTAGTCGCGGCTAAAATACAGCTCCTGCTGCATTTCTTCCAGCAGCACAAGCTGAATCTTTTCCCTCATTTGATACAGTGACCTCTCAAGTGCATCATTGCCCTGAGGGCTGAGGGCAGTCCAGCAACTGTTAAACCCCTTGGGTTGATAATCTTCTCCCACATTTGCCCTTAACACCAGACATACCACCATTAGCTACAGCTCCACTGGTGCTCATTAGAGCCGATCAATATAGACTAACATAAAGAATGCTGCTGCGCCTGCTGTTATTTTTCAGTTACTGCAGATTTACAGACTTTCACCTACAATACAAGGCTTTGCTGCTGTGCTATGTAAAAAAGAGGATTTGAGACCAAAAAAAACCCAGACAGTTTTTATTAGATGCCTAAATGTTATTTATCTTGCTGCTTAAAATACCTTGCTACAAGAAAGTGTACAGAAGATGTTCTGTATAAAATTCTTTTTGGATTAAGTTACCGTAAAATTGCAACTTTTACAAATCACAGCGGATGCATCGATAAACAAAATCAGGCACATTTTAATATGAAAGAATGTTTGAGCCTGTAAAGCCTATGCAAATGCTTTCACGAACTTGGCCTGATATTTTTAAGCCCACTCACTGAGTCCGTGCTCTTTGCAGTTGGATAGGGATTGCACTGCCGGTTGAAGGTCTATATGTTGAAGGCATATATGTAGAGTGGCTACAGCACTGCATACTACCACCAGTAGGTGTTGCCAAAGATCATAGCAAGAACGGCGACAACAATTAACAAATATATCATTCTTCTTCCACATTTTATCCCAAGGAGTCTTTCAAATGATTCGCATGCCACCGATCGCAGTAGGAAACAACTAACAAACTAAGTGTGAAAAAGTACAAAACCCACCTAACATCCATTAGGCATTTTGCAAGCAATAATACACAAATACTCAATTCAGTGGGAAGAATAAAATTTTTTACTTTTCGTTTGCATTTGGAGAAAAGGGAGGTCAGAAAGCTTCATGGGATTTACCAAAGGGTAATGCGATGTGAATAGAAAAGTTGGGGTTTCTCCTGCTTTGTTCTTTAGTCAGTTCGGTCATTCAAACATTATAGTACTGTTTAGGACATAAAGTGAGGAAAATATAGCATCCAGCCAACTACAGGAAAATTTTAATGAGATAGAAAATAGACATTTTATTCAGTATAAAGACAGATATTACTTACCATGGATAAACCTAGCCATCCCAAGTAATAAGATGGTTAAATGGGTATATGGAACATTAAAAATACTGGCAGCATGTTGAATTCCAATGAATCAAGAGTGAAGAAAGCCTCATGTACACCAAGTCTTTCCATATTACTAGGACTTACGGCCCCCTGTATCTTACTCACAATGGTGGCTTAAAGAGTTCAATGTCAATTGCTGAATGAAAAGGAATTTCAAACTGTCTATTTGAGCTAAAGTAGTAGTATATAGTAAATTTTACCTGTTTTCATCAGGTACATCATTCAACAGTTTAAGTTTTTTCATAGTTCTCCAGTGCTATAGGTGATTAAATACTTCTGTTGAATAGCTTATTTATTCAAGATCTTTCTGAAGAGCTGAAAGGGTATGAGAATTTCATTTGTGAAACTAGGGATTTCTCAAAGTCCATTAAAGCACCTTTACTTACAGAACGACACAACTTCTCCAGATGCGTCCTTTGCTTTAGTGGACCTATTTGCATCTTAGGTATTACTTAGTGTGAGTAATGTGGTAGGACTGAGCTCTTGATGATAGGCTGATTAATGAAATCCGTTCTGCTGGGTGAACATAATGGAAAATGTGATTCTGTTGGCTTCTAAAGTCTGAAATTCATCTCCATGCAAACGACACACATTTTATGTATGTCATAAGCCTTCTACTATCCTTCGCAGAGATGGGGATTTCATCCGGTGAATGGAAGGGTGGTTGTTACATCCATTAACGTTGTTAAATGTACCCAGTAAACCTGTTGCTTATGACATTGCCTCAAGTTTGAATCTTCCCTTCAAGAAGAACTTGGATAAACTTGAGGAAAAACAATTAAAAAATTGCTTGAAATTGAGCACTTTTTAGGAAAAAAAAGATCATTTGGTTTTAAGACTTTTAGTGAAAGAACACTGGCAAAATCACTTGGCATATAACTTAGAGAGTTAAAAAATGGCAGCTAATTTCTAATTTGCACCTTTCTCACTCAGCTTGCTGTTGTCAGTCGTCCTTATTCACAGTCTGCTAAATTAATGAGCTGTATGATCTGAGCTCCCCTGTTTATTTCCACGCAACTGTAAATCTTGCCCTTAAACTTCTGGTCAATTGGCTATGAGTTCCTTACTTCTCCCATGATGAAGACAGAAAAGAGCCATATTTTCCAAATCGTGCTTCATCTCTGTAGTTCTTTTCTGAATTCCCTCCAACTTTTCCAGCATTCACATTTCAAAGTGTAGGATCCAAGAGGGAACACATATCTCAGCAACGGATTCACAAATCTTGCTGACAGCAGTAATAATTCTTCACCACGCCCCCTCGATAGTCCATAATTTTCAGTAATATCACAATATGGAGCTAACAGTGACTGTCCAATTGAGAGTAATATATTGTATGTTTTGATCAACAGGGAAAGGTTTTTAGGAACTTTCTCTTGTCAAAGCTGGATATATATTCCAAGCCCTAATTATTGACCAAGTTGGCACTTCATGCAACAATGTCTTTGGTTGTAAATTAGCTGGTTTTAATGGTCTGCAGCAAACGCTTTCAATATCCTCTTTAGTGCCAAGTTTGAATGATGGAACTTGCTATAGATGCTGACACTTTTTATTCTTAAACACCTAACGTGCAATATGTTCCTGTGAGTTTTAAAGGGTAAGATAAAATGTCAAAATTGTTCAAAAGTATCATGTATATTTTTTACTCAAAAAGTTACATACTCAAAACTCTAATCAGTCCACCTGGATTTATGAAATCCCTTGTTATCATAGCAGTGTGAAAACTGGACTACAGATAAAGAAAATGGTATTTTTATAGAACGGTCCTTTGAGATGGGACTGCTCCTCTGTTGTCAATGTAGGCCAAAGTGCCAGTGGGAAGTGCAGTACATGACCTTAGTCAATTAGCAGGGTCTCCCTAATCTCTTGGGATTACTTTGATCTGCAATATCAAGTCTAACACCTTAATGAAATTTTACAGATAGTCACAGAAGACATCCATGTAGCGAAAAAACAATTTCATTTTATATCTAAACTCCTAACACATGCTTAATAAATCCCCAGAAGGGAAATAATAACTATAACCATATTCAACATAAATTTATCTTTTTTTTTTCACACTATGTTTATGGCTGAGAAAAACAAGACTATAATAGATGGGACTTTGCTTGTGAAAACTGGGAACAGATCAAGCTGCTGATTCACATTTTTCTTGTGGAAAACATGTTATTTGTTGCCGTTACATTTTAAATCTCCTGAAATAAGAGTGCTGTGCCAAATCTTAGTTGTATTTGTTGTGTGAATGTATTTCAGTTATATGAAATTTCCATAGCATACCACTATCCTGATTTGTGTATTCAGCCCTGCTCATTTTAAAATTTATGCTCATTCAAATCTTGTTTGTCACTCTGGTCTGAACAGTTTTGGTGGAGTTAATTGGACAACCTGGCCCATTTCTGATATAATTACTAAGTAACTGCGTGACAGAAAAATTTTGATCCTGCGTTGATTTTGCTTGCTGTTATCTTCTCTGCGTATTCAGACCATGTCACCTGAAGATCTTGCAAGGCCCAGCTTGCAGATATGCAGAAACACTTCCACGGGAATTTATTTTTTCTGGGAAAAGGCTCCAGGATTCAGAAGTGAAAACACGGCACGGATTCGCACTGTCTCGAGAAGAAAGGAGGGAGCAAAAGATGGGGTTTAACTAGGCCACAGCTTTATTAACTCAATTTATCTGGGAATTACGCAGTGTCAATTCACACGGTGGCTGCTTCCTTCCTCGTTGGTGGTGCGTCCTGCCACCGACCCTGTGCTGCTGGGTGCCCCTCGGGGTGAATCCCGAGGTTTGACCTTCTCCTTTCTGCTGCTTCTTGCCTCCTCCAGCCTCGCTGGCCATGGAGACCCAGCAGGTCCCCTCTGCTGTCCCTGAGCAGCTCGTCAGAGCATCCTGCAGTCAATCCTGGGGAGAAGGTCCTGCCTCTGCCCTGATCTCCAGCTTCTTTGCAAAATCCCAAAGAGTTTCCAGGTGGGAATTAAATTATCGTTTTGGATGCCTGGCGGTGAAAGAGCAGAGAAGAAACCACTCCAGCCGCTGCAGGCACCTCGGCTGTGATTTGGGGAGGTACCCAGCGGTGCTCGGGAGGACCTACTGCCCTGCCTGGTGGTGGTGGTGGTGGAGGTGGGGTCCTCTCTGCCCTTTGCAGGGCCAACTTGCACGGGGAAGGGCTCAGGCAGAAGACAGAGGGTATCTACACTCTCTGCAGGCGTGCAGGGGCAGTAGCCCCGTTGAAGCTAATTGGATGGCTCCTGTGTGTAAAATAAAGTGGATGTGATCATTTCTGCTGTAACCACCAAACCACCACACAAAAAGTACAGCATTTTATTCTCTGCTGCTGTTGCTCACAGGGCAATCCCTCTGCTTATCTAAGGCATTTCACCAATATCTCTTTTTCTTGGGGTCTGACCTGCAGTCCTGAGGCAAAACGCAGACTGGCTTTAAAGTGGAATTTTGCCCGAGTGAGGGCTCCGACACTCACCACTGCAGGTCGAGAACATGCAGCGTCTCTCCTGGTGCTCTACATACAGAACATATCTATCCATAATTAGATATGATTAGAGGAACCAGAGATGTTCAAGAGCTCTCTTTTATAAATTGCTTTTTGCAGTCAAATTAAGGTTTATTGCCGAGTGTCTTGTGGTTTACGCTGACTCTGATTTGCACAGTTTTATACCGTTGTTTTGCTTGTTGTACTCATATGGCTATATAGCAAAACTAAATCAGCTCTCCCCATAGGCCCAACAAGTGAGCTTTCCAGTGTGTAGAATTCAATGGACAATCCCCATAACATTTTCTGGTTTTTAATGCATTCAGTAACTGTAAAAACCTCTTAAAATTGAACAAGGTTATAAAACTTGGCTCTATACAGATTCCCCTAATTAACATATGACAGATACATGCAGTCATTCCACTGTGCTCTTCTCCGGTAACTGCTTAACATAACTATAAAACGGCTTCCGCGAGTTAGTGCAGACACTGGCTTTGTCTTCGCACATATATCTGTTGCATTTTTTAAAGGAAAAATAAAGTTTTAATTTTTAAGATCTCAATTTTAATAATGCATGAAAAAAAAGGGAAAATTCTGCTTTATTTTCATCCAGGTCTCATCTTACGTCTCTTTCAGCTTTGCCAAACGGTGCCAGAGTACTTGCTGTCCCCTATACCGCTCCAACCGCGGCTCCCGGTGCCCGAGGTGAGCAGTGCCGATGGCACCGGGGGGTCAGTCCTTGCTGCAGTTTACAGCAGCATCGAGACTGCTGCAAGCGCATGTGTTTGTGGGACCCGGGTCTGGCTAGGAGACTGTTTCTGAGGGTTAGTAGAAGAATATGGTGTATCTCTCTTCAAATATTTGAACTGTTGGGCAAAACTCACAAAACCAGTCATTTAATGTCAATAGGAACTCCTCAAAAGCAAAATTGCAAAAATATCAAAACCACGGAAGTCACGCACGTATTTGAGTGAATTAGGTGAGTTAGGATTGCAAACACAATTCTAAATTTTTTCCTGAGCAAACAAACCTTTCATTAACTATTTATAGAATATTTGGTTTTCAGTAAATGACCTGTATCTGAAATATGTTAAGTAAAGTATTTTTCACAAATATTCATAGGTCTTTCTAAATGAATTCATTTTTAACCTTTTTGGTCTTTGTTTTCCACAAATATCCCTGCAAGAAAACCTCTAAGAGGAATTCTCATCAGAATAGGGTGTTCAAGAATGGGTGTTCAAGAATGTGTGAAAAAGTAAATTGTGAATATCTAAGGAAGAAATTTGTTACTTTTAGCTAATTTAGTTATTACAGTTTGATAATTTGAATTGTTTTAACCAGTCAATGCTTTTTTTTTAATCAGGTGCCTCATAAAATCTATCTGCTAATACTATTTGTCTTCTATTTATAGGCTTCAAGTGAGTATTTGGCCACATGTGAGCTCTCACAAACATGGAGACTGAGAAGGTTCTTCCTCCTGATTTTTACATTTGAACAGGCAGTGT